>NW_025766252.1:0-54290 GCF_003918875.1 Haliotis rubra
CCCGCCATTACGTATTGCTCAAAAATACAAGTCATTGTCATTGAATAATTATTAAAGCGCACATAGGATATGTAATCAATGAACATAGGATTTCCTGATTTTCGGTGACACATTTCAAAAAGTTACAGAATGATACTATCATATTTAGTGTTTCTATTGTTAAGAATATTAACCAAATTTTGTTGGTTATCAGAACATTTGACAAAAGGGGATATATACGTATTTGTTGGTTCATCATACAATTTACAGACAAAAAAAAATGTGAATTTCATCATCAACGGATATTATATTTTTGCTTCTACAGAAAATACAAACTCTTTTCTTCAATTGGTATACCAGTATATCTTCCAGTTTAAAGAAGCTAATCCAAAGTTACTACATCTAAATTTGGCTAACAGAGATTTAAAGTATGGTGGCATAGGTAATGTTAGTAAGAGTTTACCAATGACTCATAATGTTTATAGATAAAGGAATCGGAGAGACTTTCAGTAGAGGTATGCCATGACTGTTTAAGATTATCTGACAAACGAAGCTTAAATTTTTGCATAAATATCTGGGAGAGCCATACAAAACCAAACCAAATTTGAAGAAAATAACTTTTATATAGGTAGCTGTAGGAACCATGCTGAATCATTTTTATTCGAAATGAGTGGAATAACTGCTCGACATCATAAACATTTGACGATAGGTTTCAGCCTCAGACATACACCAAGTCAGCAGAGATGAAGTTCAACCTTTGAGCGGCATACATCCCTCGCTATCGACAGAACACAAGAAGCCAGGGAACTAGACAACTGGGTGTCTCCGTGACGGATGTTTTAACATCGTAGATTTAAATATTACATTTGCTCATTGGGTTTAAGCAGAATGAATTAGAAGCCAATTAAAAATGTATCTCCATGTCTTGTCAAGATCATATTCCGAGAGAGGTGAAAACAGGTTAACGAGCAAACACCAACTGGGAATCCAAAAGTTTTCAGACAGAACATCGGAAATATAATTTGTTCACAGTCACGTCCCAAAATGCTTTTGGGAGATTGAGGAAGTTGTTCTATTTGCTCGATCCTTCGTAGGAAATAGGTTCATGCAGGGATAATCTACGTTATATAGTCTCCTGGTTCATGTAATTGGAACAGCTTCTGCTAGCTGGAATCAAATAGGTCTTTGACTACCTATCACTCAATGATGGGCTCCCTGCCCGTCCCTTCTGGCGGTGGAGAGCCCGGTCACGGATGTATGCCTCATTTAACAAATTGACAGTGGTGTGTGTGTTGCCGTCAGTCGACTGTCATCCGGCGTCTTCACAACGGAGTACAGACGCTTTTGTTATTGAGGACTGATGAAACCTTATCCACTATCTAGTATTTTCCATTACCATATTTTATAGGGGCGGTGGGATAGCCTGGTGGTTAAAGGGTTCGCTCGTCACGCCCAAGACACCCGTGTTCGAGTCCCCACATGGGTACATTATTTTCGCATATGTTATATGATCCCAGCCGGGGTTGCTGGAATATTGCTAAAAGCGGCGTAAACTAAACTCACTCACTCACTCACTCACCATATCTTACCACCTGCTGCAGTGCTCCATTTGTTTTATTATTTCTTAAAGGAAATTTGAAACATTTCCTATAATGATAAGATAACATCTATTTTCTGCTATTCAAATCGTTACACATTTTGTTAAAATTAACCATTAATGTCAGTGTTGAAATAAGAACGCCTTAGAACAATTTCATACAAAGGCCCAAACCTGTCATACAACTAGAATGGTCGGTTAACCCTTGGAGTAAATCAATCCTTTAAGCAAATGGCAACCTGAGTCAGCACAGCCGTAGGCTTCTTGTGCTTCTTTGTTCACGACTCCTTCCAATCTAAATCTATTACTATGTGAGCATTGTAAAAACATTGAGTAACACAAGAAAGAAAATGTCAACTCGATGTTAGATCAATCACAGTCAACTGTGCCTTCTACCTCATCACCAATTTGTGTAATATTACCGTATTACCGTAGTGCATCTAAACGTCTATCAGTGGGTGTAAACGGTGCGTCATTACGAGCCTAATGTGTTATTGTGGTTATTGCACCCCTGTGCAAAACTTAAAATCAAGTTGCAGTCAGATGTAATTTATGTATAAATATATATTGTTCATCTCAAGCTGATTATACTCTACCTTCAGTTACTGGCGATCTGTCCTAAATACACTCTCTCAAAAAAGAAACGCAACCCCTGTTTTTTTTGGTAATGTTTATATCAATTTTAACTGGTTATTACATTTGTATTTTTAAAGATAATGCCATGAAATTTGACATGGTGAACCTTAGGTCAGCACGGTATAAGGTAACAGTTAATGCAGGTCAGTATCGAAATCTCAATTTACGCTAGGGGGCGTTGTCTTCAGTATCTCTCGTTGTAGAGCCACGAGCTCTAATCACAGCAGTGCACCTCCTCGGAACAGAACGAATCAGACGGCGGATGTTTTCCTGGGGGATTGCTCTCCACTCTTCCTGGAGTGCTGCGGCCAGTTCAACCAACGTGTGCGGTTGTGGTGTACGTGCACGAACACGACGATCCAGCTGGTCCCACAGATGTTCGATAGGATTGATGTTCAGCGATCTGGAGGCCACGGCATCACGTTGACGTTTGAATTCTGTAGGAATGCCACTGTTGCACGAGCGGTATGAGGCGGGGCATTGTCATGTTGAAACAACTCTGTTGGTCGATTATCGGCAGAAGATGTGGCTGTAAGACGTCATCAATGTACCGTTTGTGCCGTCAAATTTGCCACGAATGATGACTTCAAGTCTGACCGTTGGTTGTAAGACATGGCTCCCCATACCATGATGCTTCCTCCAAATCTGTCGACCTGTCGAACGCAGTTCGGTGCAAAACGTTCATTTTGCTCGTCTATAGACACGTTGTCTACCGTCACGTCGTTGAAGAAGAAAACGAGACTCGTCACTAAACCAGACTCTTCTCCAGTTTCTGAGGGTCCGTCTTATGCTGTAGTACACCACCTGAGACGTTGGCGTCGATGTTGGCGTTTCAAGACGGGCCCAACAACTGGTCTTCTTGCACGTAAATTTGCCTCATGTAAACGGTTCCTGATGGTTTGGGCCGATACTCTCCTCAAACCTGGCACCTGTGTTGCAGTGATGGTGGGTGTGGCATGCCGGGATTACGTAGGTGGCTGAGTCGAATAAAGCGATCCTGAGCTGGTGTGGTGATCCTAGGTCTACCGCTCTGGGACGATCTTCAGTTGCATGGAACTGTGTGTAACGATTCCAAAGTCGTGAGATTGTTGTTTTGTGTACGTTTTAGATGACGGGCAACTGTTCCAAAGTTTTCTCCGGCCTCAATGCGACCAATGGCAATATTTCGATTTGCTGTACTCAAACGGGGCATTTTCGAACTTGATTTGCAGAGCAAATTATGAGAGAAAATTACAAACTACGCGTGCTTTTAAAACCCTCTACATGAACTGTGTTTTCAACGATTTGCACGTGCAACAGGCTTTTAGCATTTTGTACATGACAATTTCGCACTTTCTCAAATAACACGGATACATAGGTCATCATGTGTGAAAATGGTTCCGTTTGGGAGCTTATACTGATCAGATGGGAACGTATTAACAGTATTTTGAAGAAAATTCTAATTTACATTCACCATCTTTATTGTAGAAATGATGTCAGATATTTAGATAGGGGTTGCGTTTCTTTTTTGAGAGAGTATAGTATATAGTTTTAAGTCATATGTTAGTTTTAAATCTTTAACTGTGATATTCTAGATCGTTTACTGTCCTTCGCAGACAGATTTTAAAACATTATTAATTATTTAAATATGGTCAGGTTATGGCTGAAATATTACCAAAGTGACTATGAATTTTAACTCACTCACTCACTCACTAACGTCATATGCTCATCATAACGTTTATGCTCATCATAAATAGTTATGTATATGAAACCAATACGTTTATGACTTTCGCCTTCAGTTATGTGATATGATTGTATGATTAACTGGGGCAGTGTGGTAGCCTAGTGGTTAAAGCGTCCGCTTGTCACGCCGAAGACATGGGTACAATGTGTGAAGCCCATGTCTGGTGTCCTGCTTGAATACTGCTAAAAGCGGCGTAAAACCAAACTCACTCACTCATTGTATGAATAACTGAAATATCTACTGATTATTGATTGTTGGACTCTGCTCCTGTACTAAACGTAGGAACGTACACGTTCCCTTCTGTCATCTGAACCTACATCATTCTTATTTCTTTAAGCCTGAGACGAACGCAGGCTCACACCAGTTCATTTGATCTACGTTATTCACCTACTGTTAATCAAACCAGAAGCCAATCTCATAGAATCCTCGCTGTGATATTGCTGAAATATTGCTAAAAGCGGCGTAGAACTGAAACTCACCCAGTCACTGTATGATAAACTGAATTGAAATATCTACTGAGTATTGATTGTTAGACTAAACTCCTGCTCCTGCACTAAACTTGGGAACGCACACGTTGCCCTTTGTCATCTGAACCGACATCATTCTTACTTATTTAAGCCTGAGACGAAGAAAATCACACCAGTTGATTTGATCTACGTTATTCACCTACTGTTAATCAAACCAGAAGCCCATCTCATAGAATAATACTTTGTCTTTACTATGTCTTACGTCTTTGCCCTGGATGGGTGTAACACACGTTCACCAGTATTGACCCTTCACAGCTTGGCGTAGTGGTACTGAAACCACTTAGCTCTTCTCGGTTGGTATTTGTCACCTGGTTCCAAGCATCTGGTGTTCCATTCAGAAGACTTGATTTCGAATCGATATCTAGAGATATACTTCACAATGTGGGATTTCCATATGGATGTCTCTGGCATTGAGTGTAAATCAAGTGTTTCCACCTCTCCCATGTTCCTGTAAAGTGACGAAAAACTTTCCACCTGTAACCTTTACTCCAGCGTCACAAACCACAATCCTCAGGGATTTTATTGAAACAGATAGAAAATACTTTTAGAAATGTTTATCCTTCAGGCTATTGAAAAACTGGTACAGTCTTACGAGACTTCAGCGTCTCCATTCACGGCGCCTATCGATATGGGAGCAAGCCCTTTTGTGAGGGATACAGAAAGGTGCAAGTGCTGAGAGATTAATTGATTCTGTTGGTTTCCATTTTGGCTTACCATACCACGAGAGACGTTAAAGCTGTAACGCAGTCACTCAATCCATTAAAGATAAGTATCTGTCTCATAATGATATATTACCACCAGCATGGTACATGGAATATCTACGTGTTACACGTGATCCTATCCTTCCGACAGCAGATACATATAGAAACAAGACCCATTTCCATGTTCAAAGGTACCATTAGAGTGAGTTGGTTTTTACGCCGCTTTAAGCAATATTCCAGCAGTATCACGGCATCGAACACCAGAAAGGGGCATCACACATTGTACCCATGCAGAGAATCGAACCCGGGCCTTCGGCGTGACATGCGAACGCTTTAACTACTAGAATACCCCACCCCCCTGGTCGGACCGTTAGATATTGGAGGAGGCAGAGACTTCAGCCATACCTGCAAAGCCATTCAACCATTTCAATTAAATCAATTATGTTCACTATGTTTACTAAAACAATTATGTAAAATTGTATCCAATGAGTCAATATCGATTTTCGACTAGTCTGGGGTATAATTACTGTTTGAGACATTTTCTTGGACATTATGGGGTTTTTCTAAAAGCAATTGCAGCCCCACAAGACCATACAACTACCCACTATCAAGGATCTCCCGCCTCTCGACATACTAACCTCCCAACATGAGTTCATGGCATCACAAGACAAGACATCGTCACTACAAGACACAGGTTCTCGTTACCAGATATATAGAGGCGTTTGGTGATGGAGTATGCTGTCAACATGGAACTATATGTGGCACTTTAAATGTCAGTATTGTCATGTTTTATTATGCGATGTTGTCTCCATGGTAATGCTAAAGCGTGCCAGAGAATCTTAGGCCTCACAACGTCAGCCATTTACTGGATTCAGTTGATGGATTGTTTGATTATCAGGGTTTAGAGAGGTACATCGGATTACAGAAGGATGCAATGGTTCTTTTTATAGTTCTGGATTTCAAACGTTAGCAAAACCCACTCAAACCCATCCATTCGTCGTGCAAATGATGTTAGTGCCAAATCAGGTTTTGCACGTGCAGTCGATCACGTGATCTTCGCATCGAAGTTTTCTTCATATGCACGTGTTTGCATTGGCCTCAAGAATTGAAAAAACACTTTTAAACCACAGTTCTAACGGTACTTGAAATGCCACGATTGTCAAATGTGCAACGTGAACGTGCCGTTGGCATGTTGCAAGCGGGAAGATCAGTTATTGACGTCGCAAGAGCAATGGGATGTAGCCGTCGTACTGTGTATGACTTGCGAGGTCGTCTACAACAAGCTGGCACCACTTCTGATCGCCCAAGGTCGGGTCGTCCACGTGTGAAGTCACGAGCAGAAGACCGTCAAATCGTCCTACGTCACCTACGTGACAGATTTCTGCCGGCTACACGAACCAGGGCTGAGATGTTTAGAGGTCGACTGTCCTCACAGACCATTCGAAATCGGTTGCGGGCTGCCAATCTCCATTCTCGACGTCCATATCGTGGGCCAATATTGACGCCCTTTCATCAACGTCAACGTCTGCTGTGGGCCCAACGTCATCTCCGATGGACCCAGAGAGACTGGAATCGAGTCGTCTTTAGCGATGAATCCAGGGTTACCCTCAGATTCGCGGACGGCAGGCATAGAGTCTGGAGACGATGTCGTGAACGGTATTCCCAATGTTGTGTACAGGAAGTCGACAGATTCGGGGGCGGAAGTTGCATGGTTTGGGGTGCTTTCTGTGGGAACAACCGTTCCCGACTTCTGGTCATCCGCGGAAACCTCACAGCTGCTGCTTACCGCGACCAGGTGCTCACCCCTGAACTCGTTCCTTTCATGGCGGCTCATGGCCCAGGTCTACAGTTCCAGCATGATAATGCTCGGCCGCATACCGCGATGTTGACACGAAATGTCCTTCCAAACGCTGGAATCAACGTCATGGACTGGCCATCGAGGTCCCCTGACCGTAATCCAATAGAGCACATTTGGGATGCACTTGGGAGAAGGCTTCGTGGTCTTAAGAACCAACCTCAGAATTTGCAGGAACTTGGCGCTGCCTTGCACGTGTTCACAAGCATCAGGCAGTCGATGAGGAGACGGTGTTTGGCAGTGGTGAATGCGCGGGGCGGCCATACACGATATTGAAATGAAGAAATTTCGCATTTTTATTCTTGTGACTTGACATTCTGTATACCCATGTTTTGGAACGGCGGTGTAGCCTAATGGAACTGATTATGGCACTGTCAGTGTATCGAGTACATCACACAGATCTCAGCAATGAAATAATAACAATTTAACCATCTTACCATCTCTTGTTCTTTTATAGTGCCCTGTAGAAAGAATGTGAAGTTTCTTTTTTGACTCAGTATATTTGCTATGTCTGTGTGTTTGTGTGTGTATGTGTGAGTGGGTGGGGGATGTATGTGTGTGAATGATGGTTTGCTTAATACATCATACCTTTGTGGGATTTCGAACCGGGCCCTGTGGCGTGATGAGCAAACGCTTTAACCTCCATGCTACCCCACCGCCCCCTTGAGAGAACATCAGATAAATAAAAGCAATATATAGGATGAAGGTGTGTGACATTCGTATATCCGAATATTAATTAATTTCAGTTAATCAGCTAATGAGTGACGCCATATTCGATCACACCATGCAATGAGGCCAACACATAACATCTTGTTCAGGTAATCAGGTAATCAGGTAATCTGGTAGTCAGATAATCAGGTAATCATGGAGTGGACTGCATGAACAACGATCCGGACACCTTTCGGGGCACACTAACTCTCAATCGGCCTGGTCACACATTTTAAACGCCGAATGAGTTGGATATTCCTTCAGGCAAGAGGCAACCCAAACCAACAGTGTCTGCCGAGAGCGAGTTTAATTAACTAATAGCGTACTACACATGGCAGTGGTCACACGTTAAACATATCTGTCAAGTCTGAATATTTAGTCAATAAGCAAAGTAACTGGACTTATTTCCATCTCATGCATTGCACAGCTGTCGTTTCCTTTATATGCGTGGATATTCACATTGATTAAAGCAATGATGTTGTTGCAACAAGACCTAGAAGACACGCCAGACTCAGTAAGACACGTCGATATGAATTATCGGTTAGTTAGGACTTTGTGCCATCTAATACTGTAAATCGGAAATATTCTGCGTCAGTTTATATTTTGAGAAGTTTGCGTTTCTCTTCCCCACGCAAAAAAATATTGGCGTAGTAATATTAACCCATTCAACACCGTAGGCCGGAAAACCGGCCAAGACATCACGAGTCCCCAGACACCGTAGGCCGGTAAACCGGCCAGGCAGTAGTCGCATCAAAATGATATATAATTTTAGGTGAGGTGAGGTGAAATTGGGTTTAACGTCGTGCTTGAGAATATTTCGCTCATATGACGACGTGCACGTGTGTGTATGTGCGGCTGCTTGTACTAGCCCAGACTGAAGCTGGTTTTATAGTGCTAGCCCACTGAGATACCATGCCGCAGTGAAGCATGACTCCGAGCCGACCAGTCCTTGTTGTACCCATTAATGCCGAGCGCCAGACAGGGACCAACAAGTACCATATTTTAACGTCTTTTTGGTATGACGCGGTCGGGGATCGAACCCGCGACCTTCCACTCTCCGGGCGGACGCTCTAACCACTACACCACGGAGGCGGTTTATAATTTTAGGAATCTAAATAACGTATGATTCACTTTTTAAATCAATCACTTATAACAATGTCTCAAAACACTTATTACATTTCAAATGACCATATATTATCGACAGAATTAGAATTATAAACTATCTTTCGCAAAGTTATTAAAAAAAATAATTCTCGGACACATGTTTCGGCAACGGGTCCACATCAAAGCCGTCAAAGAGCAAAGTAACGATGTTTCGAGATGATCATTACAAATTGAAATACTGAAGAATAAAATCAATAACAGTGCTCATTAAAGTTGTGAAACGTACATTACAACTTACTATTTCCATCTTTTTTTGTGCGATCGTGTAAAGTAATTCAAGTGACATCTCGGCTTAGTGCTCGGACACGATGTTTAATGCTAAAATATATGCATGAAGCATTTTTGTCACAGGTCATAACCTAGCACGATACGTCCACTAAGTTTCATAATATAGGGATAGGTGGATATTTTTTGCGTAACACGTTTAGAATAGCACGATCTTACCCAAAACTTTCGTCTGAATCTAAATGTTTTCAGGAGGGCAGTATTCATTGCTGTAATATGATTAGCAGCC
Source organism: Haliotis rubra (assembly GCF_003918875.1). Classification (NCBI taxonomy): domain Eukaryota; kingdom Metazoa; phylum Mollusca; class Gastropoda; order Lepetellida; family Haliotidae; genus Haliotis; species Haliotis rubra. Next base: position 9,405 of record NW_025766252.1, read on the forward strand.
TTAGGTCACGTGCATGATTTTGCCCAATCACGATCATCATAGCAGACTGTTGCAGAAAAGCGTCATTAAAAACCAATTTCCGGTTTACAGTACACACTGAAACTACAATGACTGTTGGCATTGCTGTAGGCCTCATGTGACATGGCACACAATCAGCAAGGACGCAGTTTGTCTTAAATATAAACTGAAGCACAAACAAGTGCACCCCATGGAGTTTGGGGATTATGTTTATAGAAAAAAACAACGAAAATATTTTGAAAAATGTTTTGATTGTGGAGGTGTTGACAAATCACCACTATTCAAAATGTTCAATTTTTTTCTGAAATAAGCACGACGTGTGTAAGTTTTATATTGCGCCAATTTATAAAAGGTCAAAACAAATGACAATCCTCAGAAAGAGATTCTGGCAAGATAGCAGTGAAGACACCAGATGTTCCTGCAGCGATCCCCTATTCTTTGACATAGACTTGCGACAGTCCTGTAAACAATACCTGCACAGTGTATTCACTCTAGATTTACTGGGTGTAAAGAAGATGTCTGGTGTGTGAGTGAGTGGGGCACAGCGAGGGAGATAAGGCCTCGAGGCATGGTAATTAGGTGGTACCGGCGATTACACATTGTGTAGGTAGCCACAACTCAGCACTTCTTGGATTGGAACCCCAAATCATATTCTTGCACACATAAGGTATGCGACTTTGTACAGCGAGTTCCGTTTGGACGACGGGGCATGTTCATCACGAGGGATATGTCTCTGCCGATCTACACTTTCTCAGGAACAGAGATAAAGGAACTAAGTTGAATGATAGTGACAAGTGAAGACATCAATTGTATGCGGCTCTTAACAAACTCCGTCCATGTTTGGCAGTGTGTCTGGTTTAAAGATAAATATAGGCAAATAAGAGACAACTGAGGCTGGTTCTAAGACTGAAAATAATACCGACTGTCAGACTGTGTAATTAGACTGGCACAGAGGTCATTTTGGAATATTGGAAACTTAATCAAAATCACTTGAGCGACATTTTGGTTTCAGCACTAATAGAGAATTAGAAAAAATACCAATGGTTGACAGGACAAGAAAGAGAAAATGTATACAGTAATATAACATAAATAACGCAAATGGTATCAAATGAGATCATACCTCTGACGCAAATATATTTCCTCATAACCAAATCATTGATCAAAGAAAATTATTGCGGAAAGAAAAGACCTTCTAGATGACTACAATAAAATGATCAATTTAATCAGGAACTGAGCATATCAATACTCCTTGTTTCAAGTTCACATTTCACAATCAAGCTGCTGGTCTCCCAGTTGCCTACAACACATAAAGGTTGCATGGCTCTCAATATACCCAAACGTTACTGCTCTACGAACGTATAATGAGGGGAGAGTGAATGAGTTCAGAGCCGTTATTTAACAGCCTGTGAGGAAGATATCAAGAAGAAGAAGAAATAAAGTTTATTGCTGCGTCACATGCTGAGTTACAATAAAAGACATTTCGTTGTTCCAGGGATTAAAAACAGCATCCGGCCATTTGGCCTATGAGACAAAATATCACGGTTATATGAAAACATTGATAATAAAGTCACACACACGCGCGCACACACACACACACACACACACACACACACACACACACACACACACACACACACACTGGTTATTTCTTTCCAAAAATTATATCTGAGATCTGAATAATAATCACAGTTAACCAGAAAATATGTCGATATATATACTTATAAGTAAAGTACGGTTATAAAGAACTCCTAGGTACATTAATGTTATTTCGTTATAAACGCAGTTTGTAATAAGCATTTCGACAAAGATATGCAGCAAGTTTCCCGTGACTAAAATAACGACTCTTTAAAGTATGCCAGTTTGTTATCAGCATAGATTACTGTACATCAATGCCGAAATGTTTTACACAACTAACTCAGCTCTCACTACAAGTGCCTCTCAGATTATATAAGCGCTTCACTACAGATGCGGAAAGTCATTCCGCTTTCTTCTCTCGACATTCTTACAAGAATATACACCACTATTTCTACTGACCCCTGTCTTCGACGGGACGTCCTTTATTGCATGGCTTTCTCAGAATATAGTCGTCAATATGAACATTATATGTTGAGATAAGTACCTCACACCAACATCATTGACCTCAACATACTCAAGGAACCTCTGATGATTCATCCTTCAACAGTGGTAACCAGACCAATGAAACATGTTGTGCTTGGTAAACGTGATTACAGCAATAAAGTTGGCTATCTATCATAAAGGGTATGACAGCCATAGTGGCCATGCCTATGATGATTATGATCAAAGCAATGGAACTTGTCATAAACAGTAATGGCTATTAATGCTTTGAAGATTTCTGGAGATGAATATGACGTTAGAAGACTTGGCAATGAAGACGGGCGGCTATGAAGATGGTGATCGCATCACCGAGTACTCATATACGATAATGGTTATTGCTGCATAGAAGATTGCAGTCTGTGATTGCTGAGTTCCACCGTGCTCTTCTTGGTTATCATAAGGATGATTATGGGTATGAAGATGGGTATGTAAATATATATTTTTACTGCTTAAATGAAACCTACGTCAATTGTGCTAATAAAGCAAGAATTATTACCAGGGACAATCGTGAATTTCGACCCCCGATCATCACATTCTGGTGACCAAGGAACACAACACTGAACAGCGACAATTGGTGCATTATGCAAATGAAGGTTATTGTCTGTGATGGTTGTGATCACAATAATGGAGATTGTCTCAAACAATAATTACAACTGAGTATTGAAGGTTGCATTTCACTTCAGATCCTACAATAAAGACTGGTAGCTATGAATATTGTGATTACAATCGATGGAAGTAATATGCGATGATGGCAATCTGTGCAGTGTCTGCAATGAAGGTGCAATGAAGGGCGCTGTCTGCAATGAAGGTGACTGCAGCAGTAAAGATTAATTGTTGTCTGAGAAAGGACACTTGTAGAAATAGAAACGTCTAAGTGTTGTGTAGGCGAAAGAACGTTGATGATTGTTTTTTATAGTTTTTTTCTTTTCCTGTCCAGCAAAAGTCAGGCAGTTCCTGGAGTGGCTGTGTACATTTTACAATATTCAACTACAATCAAGCATGTTGTATCTTTGAAACATCAAAGAGCGTCACTCTTGCTCGAAAGCTGCTTGGTAAGGGTTACAACATTCAAGCCCTTTGTAAAACTGTCAAACGATTTTGTGGTAGCTGTATAGGAGAATGTTTCCCAATTTATGCGATTCCCTATTTCGCCTTGTACCATGTTCCCGTGTTGTTTTCGGTGTGTATCTGACTAAATATGTTCGAGATTGTGCCACTTGTGGGGCGGGATAAGCTCGTTTTTTCGCGAACACCTGGTATATTCACTATTTGATAGTGAGCCATAACACATGATCAGGATATGATGAGAATCGCACAATGGCTTCTGCTTCCAAAGATGACCTTGGAAATGTGTTTGTCGCCTTTGAGGGGATTTACTTTTCATGGTGATTTTGTATTCTCCTCTTACTTCGAGCATTCGAATTCGTTAAACATACAACTGGAGGATAGGAAAGAACCAGTTACTTCTCTCTGCCTCTATATACAGAATACGTACAATGGTTGCCTCCTGCTGTGACAATAACAAACAATTCGAGTGGTGTTTTGCTCACGTAAAAAGCTGTTGAAATGTAAGAAGTGAACAGCATCATTGTATGTCAACAGGACAAGAGCCAGAGCAATAAAACAACATTTAATTTTCACCACAAATGTCAGTTATCTTTTCTGAACCCAATCTGTGTCATCTCATATCGGCTTTACATGGAAGTTGACAATATTACATTGTATGGTCCACAAAAGGTTCTTCTGAATAGAGGCAGACAATTCATTTCCAGTATCTCGTGCTCGGAAATACCCCATGACATTCACAGAGATGACACAGCTCGAAGACGGAATTTTGCATCAACAGATTGAGCATCGAACAGAAAGGTACACAGGTTCCTTTTATGTTTCCTAATCTGGAGGCAAACTTATTCAATGAGAAAATAGTTAACTGAGGTTGAGATTTAAGTATGTATTTCTGACTAAACTAAAACTGTTCATAGCCTAGCATCACATCAATGTGAACAATTGTTGTTTTAAGAAATAATTTATGCTTTCTATTGGCACTATTTACTTTTATCACTTTATTTCATTTAAATCTATACATATTCATATATAATTCATATAGAAACAAAACACGTTAAACACAACCTCCGACATGTCACAGTATTCGGTATTGTTTTGTTTTCGATATAATTTCAAATATATATATATATATATATATATATATATATATATGTGGATTGCATTTGCGAAAAATACATGTTTGCAGAGCAATACTCACTACCCGTTCCCCACCCCTTACCCGAATAGCAAATGGTTGGCTCCCTACGCCATTATTTCAGTTTCTCTATCGGATCGAAGATGGTGTATATAGTCACGCATTTGGTCAGGTATCTAACAACCCAAGTACTAATGCCACTGATGCCATACCCGGTCATTTTATGAACTACTCATAAACAATAAAACCTCATATATACAATGAGCGGAGTAATGCTTGACGATGAGCAGAGCTTTCAGCTCAGACATTCACGAGGTCGGCGGAGTTCCATTTCATCATCCCAGCAGCACATCCTGCGTGACTGAGCACAAACAGACGGTTAGCTGAATATCTTTTTAGAGTGAAACACTTTATAATTTGGGATTTTAACGCGAAAATATAAATATCACGTTTCCTGATCTAACGGATTATCGACGAACTGTTTAGGACATCAAAACAAGAGGTTATCATCTATACTCTGAAATACTTAGTTTCTTAAAAAACTATCTCCTCAACACGGGGTGGGGTAGACATTAGCTTCAGTGGGAGTGATTAGAATCCAGTAATAATTACATGGATCTCCATGTTCTGTTAAGATGAATTTTCACTTTGGCAGATACCAAACAGTGAAGAAAAAGAACGAGCAAACAGCAGCATGATAACCAGATGTCTGATCCGGAATGATATTTTGTTCACAGTCACGTCCCAAAACAAAACGTCCCAATATGACGTCCATAATGAGGTGCTTGTCATCAGACTCGTGAAGATCCGGGTTAGAATTGGTCTTCAGTAACCAATCTTTGTCGTAAGAGGCGAATAACAGGATCGCTGGTCAGATTCGCTGACTTGGTTAACACACGTCATCGTATCACATTTGCGTAGAACGATGCTCATACTGTTGATCACTGGATTACCTGGTCCACTCTCGATTATTTACAGACCATTGCCATATAGCTGAGTCCGACGTTAAAAACATCCAAACCAAACCAATGCTTGTCAACAGAGACGTCCTGTTGACGTCAGTCGCTAGCAGTGAGTGAATTAGTGAACATGGTTTTATGCCGCTTTTAGCAACATTCCAGCAATATCACGGCGGGGGATTTCAGAAATGGACTTCACACATTGTATGTAGCCCAGTGAGGAAGCGAACCCGGGTCTAAGGCGTGACGAGCGGACGCTTTAACCATTAGGCTACCCGGCCGCCCCTGGAAGCAGTGATTCGTTCATGGATCATGAGGACTTAGAACACCATGCAATGGACAAGAGTGTAATTTAAGACGCACGTTCCTACTCTGACACTGCCTGCTATATTTAAAGAAATATCAGCTTCTATATTAGATTAGATTCTTCTTTTAGGAGAAGAAGCTTAAACAGATTTTTTTTTCCATTTGAGCGAGAAAAAGGTGAATAGGAAATCGTTTCTACATTTGAATAGTATGTTGTAGGCGAAAGGGAAGTGCTTCGTCCATGACTATCTTGAAGGTACATATTTTTTATGGAGTTGAACGTGAATATATAGTCTTAACACAGGCAGCATTTGTAACTGATAACATTCGGCATTGTTAAAGACAAAGAAAATCGTTTGAGTAGCATGTTGTAGGTGAAAGGGAAGTGCTTCGTTCATGAACAAATTGAAGGTACAGACAGAAATCGCTTGTTTAGTTGATGGCGTTCGGATAGTATTCGGCATTGTTAAAGGGCGTCACAAAACACCGGATGCAGTTTGTCTGGTGTCTCAACGAATATGAATGTTATGTAGCGTGAATGTCTATTTCATCACCTAAGGCAATGTTGTCAATCTGTACTCTTTCGGCAGAAGAGTAAAATGTGTCATAAAACAGACATTATTTTGTTTCATCTTGGCATCTATATATTCTGTTATTTTTAACAGAAATATATTATTCAGTCACGATAAGTACAGAGAATGCAAATAGTTTCTTTTTCAGGCTCTGGGAGACGTTCTTTGACAAGATGTCAAATTTCTTAGTAATTTAATACTTCAGAACTGAAACCTTATGTGATTGCTGAAACATCATAGTTCTCACAATAATCTACTGGGGAATCGAATATCGTAAAACAACAATATCAATATGCAAATGAAACTGAGAGCAAATTACCCTTTCTATAGAATTTGACAGCGCAAGCTTGTAGAAAATATTTCAAGTCTTAATGGTAGTCTATATTCTGTATGTGAGATGAATTTTGGAAACGGACTGTGTGTGTTTCTGTGTGTGTCTATATATGTGTCTGTGTGTTTGTGACTGTGTGTCTATATATGTGTCTGTGTGTTTGTGTCTATATATGTGTCTGTGTGTGTATGTCTGTGTCTGTGTCTTTCTATGTATATGCTGCATGTGTTCCAGTGTGTGTTTGTGTATGTGTGTGCACCACACAATGAATGTGAGAACTACATAACTCGATAGATTAGTGAGTCAAGCTGCTCATACAACACAGTCTTGTCGCTAACTCAACATTTAATCATATTATAAGTAAAGGACAGTTTGCTCGTCAGAAAAGATTTGGGAATTTAAAACGAAAGACAAGAACTGTGAGTTCTATAGGTTTCTTAAATACACCATATCAGAAACAAAAACGTAATCACTGTTTTCCTTGTGTCTACATTCGTCACTCACGTTTCGATTGAACACTGATTAGACTAGTTGCTAGGTGCTTTGACATTCTTTGGAATAGGTATTGACATTTTATAGCAAAACAGATTTATCCCAGAAAACAATGGGGCGAAATAATTGTACTTCAGACTGTTGAAGAAAAAATCGAAATTGTTTACAACAAAAAAGGATATACTTAGAAGATGGTTTCTAAAAGTTGGGATCTGGATTTAATTTGAAACACATCTGGATTGTAGTTGAAACATATTACTGATATTTATATAAAAACGAGTTCTATTTCTGCCATGACTGCTACAATATCTGTGAATTTTAAGGTCTCACAAAACAAGCGGTGAACTGCACTAATATCGAGTTTTTTATCGGAAAAAAGTAAATGCTCGTCAAACATAATTCTATACCAGACTCTTGAAAACAATAAAACCGACTGCTACAAAAAAATTCCTGCTGGCCATCCATGTGTTCATCCCCCGGATAGCAGAAAACGTATGTACAGAGAGGAACATACTTCTCCGACACCCTGGACGCGTTCTGTGGACCACGGGCAATAGAAAGCAGTCAGCGTCCGCAACAAGTCGACTAACAGTACACGCCTCCAGAAACCGCAGATAGAACCACAGTCCCAAATGAACAAGAACGAAAACCGAAATTCAATTACTGTCACGTATGCTTTAAACACTGTGGTAACAGACTTCCAAAACCTACCGCTGGGAGATCAAGTAATCCAATCAGTCGTAACACCATTTTCAAAACCTCAAAATGTATTCCCTGATGTACAGTTGTGTAACTCAGAACGACATTTCCATCAGTTTCATTATGAACTGTAGACCGACCAGATATCAAATATAGAACAGAAAAAGAAGGTGACTGTTGATATTACATTAGTGGAACCTTATCGTTCAGTTCGTGTTTACAGGCGTTGTCAGAAACGGACGACAGACGACAGATTGCCGATGCCTGAGACCAGAGCTTAAAAACACATTACCTACTCAGTGGTGTAAGTAAGCTTTTCAAATACCTTCTTTCACTAATCCGCTTGTATTCTGTCTGTTTTTTTGCCTGTGAAATACCGGTAGTGCGAGTTTAGATACTTCTGTTGGACATATACGCTGCAACACTTTTTTTCTGAATATTAATGTGAACCCGGGTCTTCAGCGTGTCGAGCGGACGCTTAAAACACGAGGCTCCCCCACCGCCCCTAAAATGCATATGATAAAAGGGATCAGTTGTAGAGCTGATAAAACTACAACCAGACTGTAAAAGGTTGTCAGATATCCTTTACTTAAATTCCCAACAAACTATTGTGAGACCTTTGATGTTATAGCAATTGGCTAAACCTTTGGTACTGAAGTTTTAGAAAACAGAGAAACATAGTTTCAAAGGCCATCTCCTCCCAAAGTGTGAAATAGGGAGAATTTCCACTCTCTGCACTTAACCTTTTTGTCAGGTGAATAAAGCATACGTGTTATTTTCCAAGATGAAACAAATATTATGTATGTTTTACAAGAGAGGAAAAAAAGCGTACAGCGTGGAGCAATGGAGTAGACAGACATACACGTATAACATTCATATTCATCGAGGCAACAAAGACACTTCATCAGTGGTTTTGTGACGTCATTGACTTCAAGGATCTCATTGCCTTCAATGATACCGACAATTATCAGTTACAAACGCTGTCTGTGTTAAAACTACTCACTTTAAGGTCGATCAAAAAGAATGGAAGGAAAGATTTCCCTTTAAGTTCCAGCTGACGTCATTTTAACGCAAAAACATAAATATCACGTTTCCTGATCTAACGGATTATCGACGAACTGTTTAGTAAATCAAAACAAGAGGTTATCATCTATACTCTGAAATACTTATTTTCTTAAAACCATCTCGCTCCTCAACACGGGGTGGGGTAGACATTAGCTTCAGCGGAGTGACTAGAATCCTGTAAAAATACATGGACTTCATGTTCTGTTAAGATGAATTTTCACTTTGGCAGATACCAAACAGTGAAGAAAAAGAACGAGCAAACAGCAGCATGATAACCAGATGTCTGATCCGGAATGATATTCTGTTCACAGTCGCGTCCCAAAACAAAACGTCCCAATGTGACGTCCATAATGAGGTGCTTGTCATCAGACTCGTGAAGATCCGGGTTAGAATTGGTCTTCAGTAACCAATCTTTGTCGTAAGAGGCGAATAACAGGATCGCTGGTCAGATTCGCTGACTTGGTTAGCACATATCATCGTATCACATTTGCGTAGAACGATGCTCATGATGTTGATCACTGGATCATCTGGTCCAATCTCGATTATTTACAGACCATCGCAATATAGCTGGAGTCCGACATTAAACATCCAAACCAATGCTAGTCATCAGCGACGTCCTGATGACGTCAGGAATCAGTGAGTGAATTAGTGAATATGGTTTTATGCCGCTTTTAGCAATATTCCAGCAATTGCACGGCGGGGGGACTCCAGAAATAGCCTTCACACATTGTAGCCCAGTGGGGAAGCGAACCCTGGTCTAAGGTGTGACGAGCGGACGCTTTAACCATTAGGCTACCCCACCGCCCCTGGAAGCAGTGATTCGTTCATGGATCCTAAGGACTTAGAGCACCATGTAATGGACGAGAGTGTAATTTAAGACACACGTTCCTATTCTGACACTGCCTGCTATATTTAAAGAAACATCAGCTTCTATATTAGATTAGATGCGTTAAAAGACAATTTGTTGAGACTGAAGTAGTTTCTTTTAGGAGAAGAAGCTTAAACAGTTTTTTTTCCATTTGAGCGAGAAAAGGGTGAATAGGAAATCGTTTGTTCATTTGAAATGTATGTTGTAGGCGAAAGGGAAGTGCTTCGTCCATGACTATCTTGAAGGTACATATTTATTTGATGGAGTTGAACGCATAGTTTTAACACAGGCAGCATTTGTAACTGATAACATTCGGCATTGTTAAAGACAATGGCGTCACAAAACCACGGATGAAGTTTCTCTGGTGTCTCGGACATGAATCCTATGTAGTGTGAATGTCTACGTCATCACCCAAGGCTATGTTGTCTCTTGCAGCAGAACAGTCAAATGTGTTATAAATCAGACATCATTTTGTTTCATCTTGGCAGCTAACAGATATATCTTATTCAGTCACCTGAATAGGTTAAGTACAGAGAGTGCAAATATTTTATTCTTCAGGCTACGGGAGACGTTCTTTGACAAGTGGTCAAATTTCTTATAAATTTAACCTTAACTTAAGCCGTATCTGATTGCTAAAACATCACAGTTCTCACAACAGACTGCTGGGAAATCGAATATCACAACAATATCAAGAAGCAAATGAAACTGAGAACAAATTACCCATTATAAAGAATTTGACAATGCAAGCTTGTAGAAATTATTTCAAGTCTTTATGTTAGTCTATATTCTGTCTGTGAGATTGAATATATTTCTTCAGACTGTTGATGTAGATCGAAATTGCTTGCAACAAAAAAGGATATAATTAGATGATTGTTTGTAAAAGATAAAGTTGGAATCTGTATTCAATTTGAAACACATCTGGATTGAAGCTGAAAAATATTACGATTTTTATATTTTAAAAAATTCTATTTCTGGGATGATTGCTACAATATCTGTGAATTTGAAGGTCTCACAAAACAAGTTGGGAACTGCACTAATCTGGAGTTTTTTAATCGGACAAAAAGTAAATGCTCGTCAAACATAATTCTATACCAGACTCTTGAAAACAATAAAACCGACTGCGACAAAAAGGTCCCTGCTGGCCATCCATGTGTTCATCTCCCGGATAGCAGAAAACGTATGTACAGAGAGGAACATACTTCTCCGACACCCTGGACGCGTTCTGTGGACCACAGGCAATAGAAAGCAGTCAGCATCCGCAACAAGTCGATTTGCAGTACACGCCTCCTGAAACCGTAGATATATCCACAGTCCCAAATGAACAAGAACAAAAACCAAAATTCAATTACTGTCACGTATGCTTTAAACACTGTGGTAACAGACTTCCAAAACCTACCGCTGGGAGATCAAGTAATCCAATCAGTCGTAGCACCATTTTCAAAACCTCCAAATGTATTCCCTGATGTACAGTTGTGTAACTCAAAACGACATTTCCATCAGTTTCATTATTAACTGTAGACCGACCAGATATCAAATATAGAACAGAAAAAGAAGGTGACTGTTGATATTACATTAGTGGAACCTTATCGTTCAGTTCGTGTTTACAGGCGTTGTCAGAAACGGACGACAGACGACAGATTGCCGATGCCTGAGACCAGAGCTTAAAAACACATTACCTACTCAGTGGTGTAAGTAAGCTTTTCAAATACCTTCTTTCACTAATCCACTTGTATTCTGTCTGTTTTTTTGCCTGTGAAATACCGGTAGTGTGAGTTTAGATACTTCTGTTGGACATATACGCTGCAACACTTTTTTTCTGAATATTAATGTGAACCCGGGTCTTCAGCGTGTCGAGCGGACGCTTAAAACACTAGGCTCCCCCACCGCCCCTAAAATGCATATGATAAAAGGGATCAGTTGCAGAGCTGATAAAACTACAACCAGACTGTAAAAGGTTGTCAGATAACCTTTACTTAAATTCCCAACAACCTATTGTGAGACCTTTGATGTTAAAGCAATCGGCTAAACCTTTTGTTCTGAAGTTTTAGAAAACAGAGAAACATAGTTTCAAAGGCCATCTCCTCCCAAAGTGTGAAATAGGGAGAATTTCCACTCTCTGCACTTAACCTTTTTGTCAGGTGAATAAAGCATACGTGTTATTTTCCAAGATGAAACAAATATTATGTATGTTTTACAAGAGAGGAAAAAAAGCGTACAGCGTGGAGCAATGGAGTAGACAGACATACACGTATAACATTCATATTCATCGAGGCCAGAAAGACACTTCATCAGTGGTTTTGTGACGTCATTGACTTCAAGGATCTCATTGCCTTCAATGATACCGACAATTATCAGTTACAAACGCTGTCTGTGTTAAAACTACTCACTTTAAGGTCGATCAAAAGAATGGAAGGAAAGATTTCCTTTAAGTTCCAGCTGACGTCATTTTAACGCAAAACATAAATATCACGTTTCCTGATCTAACGGATTATCGACGAACTGTTTAGTACATCAAAACAAGAGGTTATCATCTATACTCTGAAATACTTAGTTTCTTAAAAACCATCTCGCTCCTCAACACGGGGTGGGGTAGACATTAGCTTCAGCGGAGTGACTAGAATCCAGTAAAAATACATGGATCTCCATGTTCTGTTAAGATGAATTTTCACTTTGGCAGATACCAAACAGTGAAGAAAAAGAACGAGCAAACAGCAGCATGATAACCAGATGTCTGATCCGGAATGATATTCTGTTCACAGTCGCGTCCCAAAACAAAACGTCCCAATGTGACGTCCATAATGAGGTGCTTGTCATCAGACTCGTGAAGATCCGGGTTAGAATTGGTCTTCAGTAACCAATCTTTGTCGTAAGAGGCGAATAACAGGATCGCTGGTCAGATTCGCTGACTTGGTTAACACATATCATCGTATCACATTTGCGTAGAACGATGCTCGTGATGTTGATCACTGGATCATCTGGTCCAATCTCGATTATTTACAGACCATCGCAATATAGCTGGAGTCCGACATTAAAAACATCCAAACCAATGCTAGTCATCAGCGACGTCCTGATGACGTCAGGAATCAGTGAGTGAATTAGTGAATATGGTTTTATGCCGCTTTTAGCAATATTCCAGCAATTGCACGGCGGGGGACTCCAGAAATAGCCTTCACACATTGTAGCCCAGTGGGGAAGCGAACCCTGGTCTAAGGTGTGACGAGCGGACGCTTTAACCATTAGGCTACCCCACCGCCCCTGGAAGCAGTGATTCGTTCATGGATCCTAAGGACTTAGAGCACCATGTAATGGACGAGTGTAATTTAAGACACACGTTCCTATTCTGACACTGCCTGCTATATTTAAAGAAACATCAGCTTCTATATTAGATTAGATGCATTAAAAGACAATTTGTTGAGACTGAAGTAGTTTCTTTTAGGAGAAGAAGCTTAAACAGTTTTTTTTCCATTTGAGCGAGAAAAGGGTGAATAGGAAATCGTTTGTTCATTTGAAATGTATGTTGTAGGCGAAAGGGAAGTGCTTCGTCCATGACTATCTTGAAGGTACATATTTATTTGATGGAGTTGAACGTGCATAGTTTTAACACAGGCAGCATTTGTAACTGATAACATTCGGCATTGTTAAAGACAATGGCGTCACAAAACCACGGATGAAGTTTCTCTGGTGTCTCGGACATGAATCCTATGTAGTGTGAATGTCTACGTCATCACCCAAGGCTATGTTGTCTCTTGCAGCAGAACAGTCAAATGTGTTATAAATCAGACATCATTTTGTTTCATCTTGGCAGCTAACAGATATATCTTATTCAGTCACCTGAATAGGTTAAGTACAGAGAGTGCAAATATTTTATTCTTCAGGCTACGGGAGACGTTCTTTGACAAGTGGTCAAATTTCTTATAAATTTAACCTTAACTTAAGCCGTATCTGATTGCTAAAACATCACAGTTCTCACAACAGACTGCTGGGAAATCGAATATCACAACAATATCAAGAAGCAAATGAAACTGAGAACAAATTACCCATTATAAAGAATTTGACAATGCAAGCTTGTAGAAATTATTTCAAGTCTTTATGTTAGTCTATATTCTGTCTGTGAGATTGAATATATTTCTTCAGACTGTTGATGTAGATCGAAATTGCTTGCAACAAAAAAGGATATAATTAGATGATTGTTTGTAAAAGATAAAGTTGGAATCTGTATTCAATTTGAAACACATCTGGATTGAAGCTGAAAAATATTACGATTTTTATATTTTAAAAAATTCTATTTCTGGGATGATTGCTACAATATCTGTGAATTTGAAGGTCTCACAAAACAAGTTGGGAACTGCACTAATCTGGAGTTTTTTAATCGGACAAAAAGTAAATGCTCGTCAAACATAATTCTATACCAGACTCTTGAAAACAATAAAACCGACTGCGACAAAAAGGTCCCTGCTGGCCATCCATGTGTTCATCTCCCGGATAGCAGAAAACGTATGTACAGAGAGGAACATACTTCTCCGACACCCTGGACGCGTTCTGTGGACCACAGGCAATAGAAAGCAGTCAGCATCCGCAACAAGTCGATTTGCAGTACACGCCTCCTGAAACCGTAGATATATCCACAGTCCCAAATGAACAAGAACAAAAACCAAAGTTCAATTACTGTCACGTATGCTTTAAACACTGTGGTAACAGACTTCCAAAACCTACCGCTGGGAGATCAAGTAATCCAATCAGTCGTAGCACCATTTTCAAAACCTCCAAATGTATTCCCTGATGTACAGTTGTGTAACTCAAAACGACATTTCCATCAGTTTCATTATGAACTGTAGACCGACCAGATATCAAATATAGGAACAGAAAAAGAAGGTGACTGTTGATATTACATTAGTGGAACCTTATCGTTCAGTTCGTGTTTACAGGCGTTGTCAGAAACGGACGACAGACGACAGATTGCCGATGCCTGAGACCAGAGCTTAAAAACACATTACCTACTCAGTGGTGTAAGTAAGCTTTTCAAATACCTTCTTTCACTAATCCGCTTGTATTCTGTCTGTTTTTTTGCCTGTGAAATACCGGTAGTGCGAGTTTAGATACTTCTGTTGGACATATACGCTGCAACACTTTTTTCTGAATATTAATGTGAACCCGGGTCTTCAGCGTGTCGAGCGGACGCTTAAAACACTAGGCTCCCCTACCGCCCCATAAATGATAAAGGGATCAGTTGCAGAGCTGATAAAACTACAACCAGACTGTTGAAGGTTGTCAGATAAATTGTACTTAAATTCCCAACACACTATTGTGAGACCTTTGATGTTATAGCAATCGGCTAAACCTTTTGTACTGAAGTTTTAGAAAACAGAGAAACATAGTTTCAAAGGCCATCTCCTCCCAAAGTGTGAAATAGGGAGAATTTCCACTCTCTGCACTTAACCTTTTTGTCAGGTGAATAAAGCATACGTGTTATTTTCCAAGATGAAACAAATATTATGTATGTTTTACAAGAGAGGAAAAAAAGCGTACAGCGTGGAGCAATGGAGTAGACAGACATACACGTATAACATTCATATTCATCGAGGCCAGAAAGACACTTCATCAGTGGTTTTGTGACGTCATTGACTTCAAGGATCTCATTGCCTTCAATGATACCGACAATTATCAGTTACAAACGCTGTCTGTGTTAAAACTACTCACTTTAAGGTCGATCAAAAAGAATGGAAGGAAAGATTTCCCTTTAAGTTCCAGCTGACGTCATTTTAACGCAAAAACATAAATATCACGTTTCCTGATCTAACGGATTATCGACGAACTGTTTAGTACATCAAAACAAGAGGTTATCATCTATACTCTGAAATACTTATTTTCTTAAAAACCATCTCGCTCCTCAACACGGGGTGGGGTAGACATTAGCTTCAGCGGAGTGACTAGAATCCAGTAAAAATACATGGATCTCCATGTTCTGTTAAGATGAATTTTCACTTTGGCAGATACCAAACAGTGAAGAAAAAGAACGAGCAAACAGCAGCATGATAACCAGATGTCTGATCCGGAATGATATTCTGTTCACAGTCGCGTCCCAAAACAAAACGTCCCAATGTGACGTCCATAATGAGGTGCTTGTCATCAGACTCGTGAAGATCCGGGTTAGAATTGGTCTTCAGTAACCAATCTTTGTCGTAAGAGGCGAATAACAGGATCGCTGGTCAGATTCGCTGACTTGGTTAACACATATCATCGTATCACATTTGCGTAGAACGATGCTCATGATGTTGATCACTGGATCATCTGGTCCAATCTCGATTATTTACAGACCATCGCAATATAGCTGGAGTCCGACATTAAAAACATCCAAACCAAACCAAACCAATGCTAGTCATCAGCGACGTCCTGATGACGTCAGGAATCAGTGAGTGAATTAGTGAATATGGTTTTATGCCGCTTTTAGCAATATTCCAGCAATTGCACGGCGGGGGACTCCAGAAATAGCCTTCACACATTGTAGCCCAGTGGGGAAGCGAACCCTGGTCTAAGGTGTGACGAGCGGACGCTTTAACCATTAGGCTACCCCACCGCCCCTGGAAGCAGTGATTCGTTCATGGATCCTAAGGACTTAGAGCACCATGTAATGGACGAGAGTGTAATTTAAGACACACGTTCCTATTCTGACACTGCCTGCTATATTTAAAGAAACATCAGCTTCTATATTAGATTAGATGCGTTAAAAGACAATTTGTTGAGACTGAAGTAGTTTCTTTTAGGAGAAGAAGCTTAAACAGGTTTTTTTCCATTTGAGCGAGAAAAGGGTGAATAGGAAATCATTTGTTCATTTGAAATGTATGTTGTAGGCGAAAGGGAAGTGCTTCGTCCATGACTATCTTGAAGGTACATATTTATTTGATGGAGTTGAACGTGCATAGTTTTAACACAGGCAGCATTTGTAACTGATAACATTCGGCATTGTTAAAGACAATGGCGTCACAAAACCACGGATGAAGTTTCTCTGGTGTCTCGGACATGAATCCTATGTAGTGTGAATGTCTACGTCATCACCCAAGGCTATGTTGTCTCTTGCAGCAGAACAGTCAAATGTGTTATAAATCAGACATCATTTTGTTTCATCTTGGCAGCTAACAGATATATCTTATTCAGTCACCGGAATAGCTTAAGTACAGAGAGTGCAAATATTTTATTCTTCAGGCTACGGGAGACGTTCTTTGACAAGTGGTCAAATTTCTTATAAATTTAACCTTAACTTAAGCCGTATCTGATTGCTAAAACATCACAGTTCTCACAACAGACTGCTGGGAAATCGAATATCACAACAATATCAAGAAGTAAATGAAACTGAGAATAAATTACCCATTATAAAGAATTTGACAATGCAAGCTTGTAGAAATTATTTCAAGTCTTTATGTTAGTCTATATTCTGTCTGTGAGATTGAATATATTTCTTCAGACTGTTGATGTAGATCGAAATTGCTTGCAACAAAAAAGGATATAGTTAGATGATGGTTTGTAAAAGATAAAGTTGGAATCTGTATTCAATTTGAAACACATCTGGATTGAAGCTGAAAAATATTACGATTTTTATATTTTAAAAAATTCTATTTCTGGGATGATTGCTACAATATCTGTGAATTTGAAGGTCTCACAAAACAAGTTGGGAACTGCACTAATCTGGAGTTTTTTAATCGGACAAAAAGTAAATGCTCGTCAAACATAATTCTATACCAGACTCTTGAAAACAATAAAACCGACTGCTACAAAAAGGTCCCTGCTGGCCATCCATGTGTTCATCTCCCGGATAGCAGAAAACGTATGTACAGAGAGGAACATACTTCTCCGACACCCTGGACGCGTTCTGTGGACCACAGGCAATAGAAAGCAGTCAGCGTCCGCAACAAGTCGATTTGCAGTACACGCCTCCAGAAACCGTAGATATATCCACAGTCCCAACTGAACAAGAACAAAAACCAAAATTCAATTACTGTCACGTATGCTTTAAACACTGTGGTAACAGACTTCCAAAACCTACCGCTGGGAGATCAAGTAATCCAATCAGTCGTAGCACCATTTTCAAAACCTCCAAATGTATTCCCTGATGTACAGTTGTGTAACTCAAAACGACATTTCCATCAGTTTCATTATTAACTGTAGACTGACCAGATATCAAATATAGAACAGAAAAAGAAGGTGACTGTTGATATTACATTAGTGGAACCTTATCGTTCAGTTCGTGTTTACAGGCGTTGTCAGAAACGGACGACAGACGACAGATTGCCGATGCCTGAGACCAGAGCTTAGAAACCCATTACCAACTCAGTGGTGTAAGTAAGCCTTTCAAATACCTTCTTTCACTAATCCACTTGTATTCTGTCTGGTTTTTTGGCTTGTGAAATACCGGTAGTGCGAGTTTAGACACTTCTGTTGGACATATACGCTGCAACACTTTTTTCTGAATATTAATGTGAACCCGGGTCTTCAGCGTGTCAAGCGGACGCTTAAACCACTAGGCTCCCCTACCGCCCCTAAATAAAAGGGATCAGTTGTAGAGCTGATAAAACTACACCCAGACTGTTGAAGGTTGTCAGATAAATTGTGCTTAAATTCCCAACACACTATTGTGAGACCTTTGATGTTATAGCAATCGGCTAAACCTTTTGTTCTGAAGTTTTAGAAAACAGAGAAACATAGTTTCAAAGGCCATCTCTTCCCAAAGTGTGAAGTAGGGAGAATTTCCACTCTCTGCACTTAACCTTTTTGTCAAGTGAATGAATAAAGCATACGTGTTATTTTCCAAGATGAAACAAATATTATGTATGTTTTACAAGAGAGGAAAAAAAGCGTACAGCGTGGAGCAATGGAGTAGACAGACATCCATATAACATTCATATCCATCGAGGCAACAAAGACACTTCATCAGTCGTTTTGTGACGTCATTGACTTCAAGGATCTCATTGCCTTCAATGATACCGACAATTATCAGTTACAAACGCTGTCTGTGTTAAAACTATTGACTTTAAGGTCGATCAAAAAGAATGGAAAGAAAGATTTCCCTTGAAGTCCAGCTGACGTCATCGTAACCTCGCTGGTGACAAGTCCCCCTCCCCCACTGATACAGTTCATCATGGACGTGACACTGGCCACAGTGTGTCTTTGTAGTATTCGTCATAGTCAGGGTCACATGTCAAGCCGTCAAACAGTGACAACGGTATAAGAATCTGTATCAAAACGTCACTCACGAATATAGGGAGTTGTTATCCATAAGGTTTGATCAACATTATATTCACCTGCTGGTTTTCCTAGATACACTGATATGTTGTATTCAGATACTTCTGTTGGAACAAAGTTCTAATCTCGAATCAGACAGACAGCCAGGTTTATTCAATATAAAGGCCGCAGGGCCAAAATACAAGTCATTGTCATTGAATAATTATTAAAGCGCACATAGGATATGTAATCAATGAACATAGGATTTCCTGATTTCGGTGACACATTTCAAAAAGTTACAGAATGATACTATCATATTTATGTTTCTATTGTTAAGAATATTAACCAAATTTTGTTGGTTATCAGAACATTTGACAAAAGGGGATATATACGTATTTGTTGGTTCATCATACAATTTACAGACAAAAAAAATGTGAATTTCATCATCAACGGATATTATATTTTTGCTTCTACAGAAAATACAAACTCTTTCTTCAATTGGTATACCAGTATATCTTCCAGTTTCGATAGCTAATCCAAAGTTACTACATCTAAATTTGGCTAACAGAGATTTAAAGTATGGTGGCATAGGTAATGTTAAGTAAGTTTACCAATGACTCATAATGTTTATAGATAAAGGAATCGGAGAGACTTTCAGTAGAGGTATGCCATGACTGTTTAAGATTATCTGACAAACGAAGCTTAAATTTTTGCATAAATATCTGGGAGAGCCATACAAAACCAAATCCAAATTTGAAGAAAATAACTTTTATATAGGTAGCTGTAGGAACCATGCTGAATCATTTTTATTCGAAATGAGTGGAATAACTGCTCGACATCATAAACATTTGACGATAGGTTTCAGCTCAGACATACACCAAGTCAGCAGAGATGAAGTTCAACCTTTGAGCGGCACATCCTCCTCGCTATCGACAGAACACAAGAAGCCAGGGAACTAGACAACTGGGTGTCTCCGTGACGGATGTTTTAACACGTAGATTTAAATATTACATTTGCTCATTGGGTTTAAGCAGAATGAATTAGAAGCCAATTAAAAAATGTATCTCCATGTCTTGTCAAGATCATATTCCGAGAGGTGGAAACAGGTTAACGAGCAAACACCAACTGGGAATCAAAAGTTTTCAGACAGAACATCGGAAATATAATTTGTTTACAGTCACGTCCCAAAATGCTTTTTGGGAGATTGAGGAAGTTGTCTATTTGCTCTATCCTTCGTAGGAAATAGGTTCATGCAGGGGTAATATACGTTATATAGTCTCCCTGGTTCATGTAATTGGAACAGCTTCTTAGCTGGAATCAAATAGGTCTTTGACTACCTATCACTCAATGATGGGCTCCCTGCCCGTCCCTCCTGGCGGTGGAGAGCCCGGTCACGGATGTATGCCTCATTTAACAAATTGACAGTGGTGTGTGTGTTGCCGTCAGTCGACTGTCATCCGGCGTCTTCACAACGCAGTACAGACGCTTTTGTTATTGAGACTGATGAAACCTATCCACTATCTAGTATTTTCCATTACCATATTTTACAGGGGCGGTGGGATAGCCTGGTGGTTAAAGGGTTCGCTCGTCACGCCCAAGACCCGTGTTCGAGTCCCCACATGGGTACATTATTTTCGCATATGTTATATGATCCCAGCCGGGGTTGCTGGAATATTGCTAAACGCGGCGTAAAACTAAACTCACTCACTCACTCAGTCACCATATCTTACCACCTGCTGCAGTGCTCCATTTGCTTTATTATTTCTTAAAGGAAATTTGAAACATTTCCTATATTGATAAGATAACATCTATTTTCTGCTATTCAAATCGTTACACATTTTTGTTAAAAATTAACCATTAATGTCAGTGTTGAAATAAGAACGCCTTAGAACAATTTCATACAAAGGCCAAACCTGTCATACAACTAGAATGGTCGGTTAACCCTTGGAGTAAATCAATCCCTTAAGCAAATGGCAACCTGAGTCAGCACAGCCGTAGGCTTCTTGTGCTTCTTTGTTCACGACTCCTTCCAATCTAAATCTATTACTATGTGAGCGTTGTAAAAACATTGAGTAACACATGAAAGAAAATGTCAACTCGATGTTAGATCAATCACAGTCAGCTGTGCCTTCTACCTCATCACCAATTTGGGTAATATTACCGTATTACCGTAGTGCATCTAAACGTCTATCAGTGGGTGTAAACGGTGCGTCATTACGAGCCTAATGTGTTATTGTGGTTATTGTACCCCTGTGCAAAACTTAAAATCAAGTTGCAGTCAGATGTAATTTATGTATAAATATATATTGTTCATCTCAATCTTATTATACTCTACCTTCAGTTACTGGCGATCTGTCCTAAATAGTATATAGTTTTAAGTCATATGTTAGTTTTAAATCTTTAACTGTGATATTCTAGATCGTTTACTGTCCTTCGCAAACAGATTTTGTAAGATTAATTTAATTACGATTTTATAACATTATTAATTATTTAAATATGGTCAGGTTATGGCTGAAATACTACCAAAGTGACTATGAATTTTAACTCACTCACTCACTCACTCACTAACGTATTATGCTCATCATAAATAGTTATGTATATGAAACCAATACGTTTATGACATTCGCCTTCAGTTATGTGATATGATTGTATGATTAACTGGGGCAGTGTGGTAGCCTAGTGGTTAAAGCGTCCGCTTGTCACGCCGAAGACATGGGTACAATGTGTGAAGCCCATGTCTGGTGTCCTGCTTGAATACTGCTAAAAGCGGCGTAAAACCAAACTCACTCACTCATTGTATGAATAACTGAAATATCTACTGATTATTGATTGTTGGACTCTGCTCCTGTACTAAACGTAGGAACGTACACGTTCCCTTCTGTCATCTGAACCTACATCATTCTTATTTCTTTAAGCCTGAGACGAACGCAGGCTCACACCAGTTGATTTGATCTACGTTATTCACCTACTGTTAATCAAACCAGAAGCCAATCTCATAGAATCCTCGCTGTGATATTGCTGAAATATTGCTAAAAGCGGCGTAGAACTGAAACTCACCCAGTCACTGTATGATACACTGAATTGAAATATCTACTGAGTATTGATTGTTAGACTAAACTCCTGCTCCTACACTAAACTTGGGAACGCACACGTTGCCCTTTGTCATCTGAACCGACATCATTCTTACTTATTTAAGCCTGAGACGAAGAAAATCACACCAGTTGATTTGATCTACGTTATTCACCTAATCAAACCAGAAGCCAATGTCATAGAATGATACTTTGTCTTGACTATGTCTTACGTCTTTGCCCTGGATGGGTGTAACACACGTTCACCAGTATTGACCCTTCACAGCTTGGCGTAGTGGTACTGAAACCACTTAGCTCTTCTCGGTTGGTATTTGTCACCTGGTTCCAAGCATCTGGTGTTCCATTCAGAAGACTTGATTTCGAATCGATATCTAGAGATATACTTCACAATGTGTGATTTCCATATGGATGTCTCTGGCATTGTGTGTAAATCAAGTGTTTCCACCTCTCCCATATTCCTGTAAAGTGACGAAAAACTTTCCACCTGTAACCTTTACTCCAGCGTCACAAACCACAATCCTCAGGGATTTTATTGAAACAGATAGAAAATACTTTTAGAAATGTTTATCCTTCAGGCTATTGAAAAACTGGTACAGTCTTACCAGACTTCAGCGTCTCCATTCACGGAGCCTATCAATATGGGAGCAAGCCCTCTTGTGAGGGATACAGAAAGGTGCAAGTGCTGAGAGATTAATTGATTCTGTTGGTTTGCATTTTGGCTTACCATACCACGAGAGACGTTAAAGCTGTAACGCCGTCACTCAATCCATTAAAGATAAGTATCTGTCTCATACTGATATATTACCACCAGCATGGTACATGGAATATCTACGTGTTAAACGTGATCCCATCCTTCCGAGAGCAGATACATGTAGAAACAAGACCCATTTCCATGTTCAAAGGTACCATTAGAGTGAGTTGGATATTACGCCGCTTTTAGCAATATTCCAGCAGTATCACGGCATCGAACACCGGAAAGGGGCATCACACGTTGTACCCATGCAGAGAATCGAACCCGGGCCTTCGGCGTGACGTGCGAACGTTTTAACTACTAGGCTACCACATCACCCTGGTCGGACCGTTAGATATTGGAGGAGGCAGAGACTTCAGCCATAGCTGCAAAACCATTCAACCATTTCAATTAAATCAATTATGCTAACTATGTTTACTAAAACAATTATGTAAAATGTATCCATTGTGTCAATATCGATTATAATTACTGTTGGAGACATTTTCTTGGACATTATGGGTTTTTTCTAAAAGCAATTGCAGCCCCACAACAGGATACTACAACCACCCACTATCAAGGATCTCTCGCCTCTCGACTTACTACCTTCCCAACATGACTTCATGGCATCACAAGACAAGACATCGTCACTGCAAGACACAGGTTCTCGTTACCGGATATATAGAGGCGTTTGGTGATGGAGTATGCTGTCTACATGGAACTATATGTGGCACTTTAGGTGTCAGTACTGTCATGGTTTATTATGCGATGCTGTCTCCATGGTAATGCTATAGCGTGTCAGAGAATCCTATGCCCCACACCGTCAGCCATTTACTGGATTCAGTAGATGGATTGTTTGATTATCAGGGTTTAGAGAGGTACATCGGATTACAGAAGGATGCAATGGGTTTCTTTATAGTTCTGGATTTCAAAACTAAATGATTCCGTGATGAAGTACTTTCCAGACTGCCTTCATTGATCTATCGAGGCAAAAACATTCATCGAAAAATTCAAAACACACCGCCGAATGCCCCCTTAAGTATGCTCCAACAGGATTTAAATGATTGTCTCTGGAAAAATGAAATATGTCGGAAGAGGTTTCTAGCGTTTTGTTATGTTTTAAATTTAACTATATCATATGTGATACGTTATGCAGTATACATTTTGTATATATTTTCTCTGCCTTTGTGTTTTTGTGTGTATGTGTGAGTGGGTGGGGGAATGTATGTGCGTGTGCACGCGTTTGTGAGTTGAGTGTGTGCGTAGGTGGGTGTGCGTGCTCGTTTATGTATATATATATTTGCTATGTCTGTGTGTTTGTGTGTGTATGTGTGAGTGGGTTGGGGATGTATGTGTGTGAATGATGGTTTGCTTAATACATCATACCTTTGTGGGATTTCGAACCGGGTCCTGTGGCGTGATGAGCCAAAGCTTTAACCTCCATGCTACCCCACCGCCCCCTTGAGAGAACATCAGATAAATAATAGCAATATATAGGATGAAGGTGTGTGACATTCGTATATCCGAATATTAATTATTTTCAGTTAATCAGCTAATGAGTGACGCCATATTCGATCACACCATGCAATGAGGCCAACACATAACATCTTGTTCAGGTAATCAGGTAATCTGGTAATCTGGTAGTCAGGTAATCGGGTAATCTTGTAGTGGACTGTATGAACAACGATCCGGACACCTTTCGGGGCACACTAATGAGTTGGATATTCCTTCAGGCAAGAGGCAGCCCCAACCGACAGTGTCTGCCGCGAACGAGTTTAATTAACTAATAGCGTAGTACACATGGCAGTGGTCACACGTTAAACATATCTGTCAAGTCTGAATACTTAGTCAATAAGCAAAGTAACTGGACTTATTTCCATCTCATGCATTGCACAGCTGTCGTTTCCTTTATATGCGTGGATATTCACATTGATTAAAGCAATGATGTTGTTGCAACAAGACCTAGAAGACACGCCAGACTCAGTAAGACACGTCGATATGAATTATCGGTTAGCCAGGACTTTGTGCCATCTAATACTGTAAATCGGAAATATTCTGCGTCAGTTTATATTTTGAGAAGTTTGCGTTTCTCTTCCCCACGCAAAAAAATATTGGCGTAGTAATATTAACCCATTCAACACCGTAGGCCGGAAAACCGGCCAAGACATCACGAGTCCCCAGACACCGTAGGCCGGTAAACCGGCCAGGCAGTAGTCGCATCAAAATGATATATAAGTTTAGGAAACTAAATAACGTATGATTCATTTGTTAAATCAATCACTAATAACAATGTCTCAAAACACTTATTACATTTCAAATGACCATATATTATCGACAGAATTAGAATTATAAACTATCTTTCGCAAAGTTATTAAAAAAAAACAATTCTCGGATACATGTTTCAGCAACGGGTCCACATCAAAGTCGTCAACGAGCAAAGTAACGATGTTTCGAGATGATAATTACAAATTGAATAAACTGAAGAATAAAATCAATAACAGTGCTCATTAAAGTTGTGAAACGTACATTACAACTTGCTTTTTCCATCTTTTTTGTGCGATCGTGTAAAGTAATTCAAGTGACATCTCGGCTTAGTGCTTGGACACGATGTTTAGTGCTAAAATATATGCATGAAGCATTTTTGTCACAGGTCATAACCTAGCACGATACGTCCACTAAGATTCATAATATAGGTATAGGTGGATATTTTTTGCGTAACACGTTCAGAATAGCATGATCTTACCCAAAACCTTCGTCTGAATCTAAACGTTTTCAGGAGGACAGTATCTATTGCTGTAATATGATTCACTGCCTTAGGTCACGTGAATGATTTTGACCAATCACGATCCTCATAGCAGACTGTTGCAGAAAAGCGTCATTAAAAACCAATTTCCGGTTTACAGTACACACTGAAACTACAATGAATGTTGGCATCGCTGTACCCCTCGTGTGACATGGCACACAATCAGCAAGGACGCAGTTTGTCTTAAATATAAACTGAAGCACAAACAAGTGCACGCATGGAGTTAGGGGATTATATTTATAAAAAAAATATATATATATTTTGAAAAATGTTTTGATCGTGGAGGTGTTGCCAAAACACCACTATTCAAAATGTTCATGTTGTTATTTTCTGAAATAAGCACGACGTGTGTAGGTTCTATATTGCGCCAATTTATAAAAGGTCAAAACAAATGACAATCCTCAGAAAGAGATTCTGGCAAGATAGCAGTGAAGACACCAGATGTTCCTGCAGCGATCCCCTATTCTTTGACATAGACTTGCGACAGTCCTGTAAACAATACCTGTACCGTGTATACACTCCAGATTCTGTGTGTGAGTGAGTGAGGCACAGCGAGGGAGATAAAGCCTCGAGGGATGGTAATTTGGTGGTACCGGCGATTACACATTGTGTAGGTAGCCACAACTCAGCACTTCTTGGATTGGAACCCAAAATCATATTCTTGCACACATAAGGTATGCGACTTTGTACAGCGAGTTCCGTTTGGACGACGGGGCATGTTGATCACAAGGGATATGTCTCTGCCGATCTACACTTCCTCAGGAACAGAGATAAAGGAACAAAGTTGAATGATAGTGACAAGTGAAGACATCAATTGTGTGCAGCTCTTAACAAACTCCAAACATGATTTGCAGTATGTCTGGTTTAAAGATAAATATAGGCAAATAAGAGACAACTGAGGTTGATTCTAAGACTGAAAATAATACCGACTGTCAGACTGTGTAATTAGACTGGCACAGAGGTCATTTTGGAAAATTGGAAACTTAATCAAAATCACTTGGGCCACATTTTGGTTTCAGCACAAATAGAGAATTAGAAAAAATATCAATGATTGACAGGACAAAAAAGAGAAAATGTATACAGTAATATAACACAAATAACGCAAATGCTATCAAATGAGATCATACCTCTGACGCAAATATATTTCCTCATAACCAAATCATTGATCAAAGAAAATTATTGCGGAAGAGATAAAAACGTTTTAGATGACTACAATAAAATGATCAATTTAATCAGGAACTGAGCATATCAATACTCCTTGCTTCAAGTTCACATTTCACAATCAAGCTGCTGGTCTCCCAATTGCCTACAACTCATAAGGTTGCATGGCTCTCAATATACCCAAACGTTACTGCTCTACGAACGTATAATGAGGGGAGAGTGAGTGAGTTCAGAGCCGTTATTTCACAGCCTGTGAGGAAGATATGAAGAAGAAGAAGAAGAAATAAAGTTTATTGCTGCGTCACATGCGGATTACAATAAAGGCACTTCGTTGTTCCAGGGATTAAAAACAGCATCCGGCCATTTGACCTATGAGACACAAATATCATGGTTGTATGAAAACATTGATAATAAAGTCTCTCACACACTCACACACACTCTCTCTCTCTCTCTCTCTCTCTCTCTCTCTCTCTCTCTCTCTCTCTCTCTCTCTCTCTCTCTCTCACACACAACTCTCTCTCTCTCTCTCTCTCTCACAAAACACAAACACACACACACACACACACACACACACACACACACACACACAAACACACACATTCACGTTCATGTACTAAAAAGCATAAAATATATAAATAGCAAAAATGGTGGTAAATGAATGTTGACATTATTAATAGTAATAGAATAAACTAATCTACCGAAATATTTCGGCACCTAAACACAGTATGGAGGAGTGCGGCAAGGGTCTTTATAAACTGTTTATTGGTAAGTAAGAATACCATTTTGCCTACTGCTGACATAGATGGGAATAAATGATGGAAACTGGTTATATCTTTCCAAAAATTATATCTGAGATCTGAATAATAATCACAGTTAACTAGAAAATATGTCGATATATATACTTATAAGTAAAGTACGGTTATAAAGAACACTAATGTTATTTCGTTATAAACGCAGTTTGTAATAAGCATTTCGACAAAGATATGCGGCAAGTTTTAAATATCCCAGTTCGTAATAAGCATAGTTTACTGTACATCAGTGCCGAAATGTTTTACACCAACCGTCTCAGCTGTCACTACAAGTGCCTCTCAGATTATACAAGCGCTTCACTATAGATGCGGAACGTCATTCCGCTTTCTTCTCTCGACATTCTTACCAGAATATACACCACTATTTCTACTGACCCCTTTATTCGACGGGACCTCCTTTATTGCATGGCTTTCTCAGAATATAGTCGTCGATGTGAACATTATGTGTTGAGATTAGTACCTCACACCAACATCATTGACCTTAACATACTCAAGGAACCTCTGATGATTCAGCCTTCAACAGTGGTAACCAGACCAATGAAACATGTTGTGCTTGGTAAACGTCATTACAGCAATAAAGTTGGTTATCTATCATGAAGGGTATGACAGCCATAGTGGCCATGCCTATGATGATTATGATCAAAGCAATGGAACTTGTCATAAACAGTAATGGCTATTAATGCTTTGAAGATTTCTGGAGATAAATATGACGTTATAAGTAAAGACTTGGCAATGAAGACGGGCGGCTATGAAGATGGTGATCGTATCACTGAATACTCATATACGATTATGGTTATTGCTGCATAGAAGATTGCAGCCTGTGATTGCTGAGGTTCCACCGGGCTCTCTTTGGTTATCATAAGGATGATTATGGGTCTGAAAATGGGTATGTAATTTTATGTTTACTGATTGAATGAAACCTACGTCAATTGTGCTAATAAAGCAAGAATTATTACCAGGGAAAATCGTGAATTTCGACCCCCGATCATCACATACTGGTGACCAAGGAACACAACACTGAACAGCGACAATAGGTGCATTATGCAAATGAAGGTTATTGCCTGTGATGGTGGTGATCACAATGATGGAGATTGTCTCATCATAATTTCAACTGAGTATTGAAGGTTGCATTTCATTTCAGATCCTACAATAAAGACTGGCAGCTATGAATATTGTGATTACAATCGATGGAAGTAATATTCGATGATGACAATCTGTGCAGTGAAGAGCGATGTCTGCAATGAATGTGACTACAGAAGTAAAGATTGGTGTCTGAGAAAGGACCATTGTAGAAATAAAAACGTCTAAGTGTTGTGTAGGCGAAAGGACGTTGATGATTGTTTTTTGTAGTGTTTTTCCCTTCTTGTCCAGCAGAAGTCAGGCAGTTCCAGGAGTGGCTGTGTACATTTTACAATATTCAACTACAATCAAGCATGTTGTATCTTTTTGAAACATCAAAGAGCGTCACTCTTGCTCGAAAGCTGCTTGGTAAGGGTTACAACATTCAAGCCCTTTGTAAAACTGTCAAACGATTTTGTGGTAGCTGTATAGGAGAATGTTTCCCAATTTATGCGATTCCCTATTTCGCCTTGTACCATGTTCCCGTGTTGTTTTCGGTGTGTATCTGACTAAATATGTTCGAGATTGTGCCACTTGTGGGGCCGGATAAGCTCGTTTTTTCACGAACACCTGGTATATTCACTATTTGATAGTGAGCCATAACACATGATCAGGATATGATGAGAATCGCACAATGGCTTCTGCTTCCAAAGATGACCTTGGAAATGTGTTTGTCGCCTTTGAGGGGATTTAGTTTTCATGGTGATTTTGTATTCTCCTCTTACTTCGAGCATTCGAATTCGTTAAACATACAACTGGAGGATAGGAAAGAACCAGTTACTTCTCTCTGCCTCTATATACAGAATACGTACAATGGTTGCCTCCTGCTGTGACAATAACAAACAATTCGAGTGGTGTTTTGCTCACGTAAAAAGCAGTGGAAATGTAAGAAATGAACAGCATCATTGTATGTCAACAGGACAAGAGCCAGAGCAATAAAACAACATTTAGTTTTCACCACAAATGTCAGTTATCTTTTCTGAACCCAATCTGTGTCATCTCATATCGCCTTTACATGGAACTTGACACTATTACATTGTATGGTCCACAAAGAGTTCTTCTGAATAGAGGCAGACAATTCATTTCCAGTATCTCGTGCTCGGAAATACCCCATGACATTCACAGAGATGACACAGCTCGAAGACGGAATTTTGCATCAACAGATTGAGCATCGAACAGAAAGGTACACAGGTTCCTTTTATGTTTCCTGATCTGGAAGCAAACTTATTCAATGAGAAAATAGTTAACTGAGGTTGAGATTTAAGCATGTATTTCTGACTAAACTGAAACTGTTCATAGCCTAGAATCACATCAATGTGAACAATTGTTATTTTAAGAAATGATTTATGCTTTTCATTCAGTATTCCTATAGAAACAAAACACCATGTTAAACACAACCTCTGACATGTGACAGTATTCAGCATTATTTTTTTTTCGATTTAATTTCAAATATAATATATATATATATATTGATGGCATTGTCGAAAAATATATGTTTGCAGAACAATACTCACTACCCGTTCCCCACCCCTCACCCGAATAGCAAATGGTTGGCTCCCTACGCCATTATATCAGTTTCTCTATCGGATTGAAGATGGTGTATGTAAAAAAAGGAACATGCTTAACAGACCATTGAAGTATCCCACAACTAAACCGTAGACAGATTCAAGGTCTCAGCACGAACATGAGTAAAAACAGAAATTCAATTACTGCCACGGATGCTTTACTCACTGCCGTAACTCGCTTGCACAATCTACCCCTGGGAGATCAAGTAATCAAATAACAAATAAAGGTGACTGTTTATACTCTACCAGTTGAAGGCTATCATTCACCTTGTCTGTCAGGCGTTACCAGCGTCACGAAGGGAAGGCGGAGTGCTGATGCACAGTGGAAACACACTGGAGTCCAGAAACACATTACTTACTCAATGCTGTAATTATGACTTTCAAATACCTTCTTTCACTAATGCATTTATATTCATCTGCTTTGTTCCTTGAATATGAAGCCATTCCTGCTTTAGTTTGTTTTTCAATACTTTTATTTGGACTCATGAGCTGAATATTTTACATCGGGTTAAAAGTTCAATCCTCGAATCATTTCAAATCATTACAGTACAATATGGGATCGAAGATAGCATCTATACAAAAGGACACTCACTGTACAGTTATATCATTTCAACAATGTTTCAGCATAACCACTAATGGTACATACAGAGAGTATACAAGTCAGATACCTTTAAAAATATATAGTCACGCATTTGGTCAGGTATCTAACAACCTAGGTACTAATGCCACTGATGCCATAC
Source organism: Haliotis rubra (assembly GCF_003918875.1). Classification (NCBI taxonomy): domain Eukaryota; kingdom Metazoa; phylum Mollusca; class Gastropoda; order Lepetellida; family Haliotidae; genus Haliotis; species Haliotis rubra. The sequence continues at coordinate 40,256 of NW_025766252.1, forward strand.
CCGGTCATTTTATGAACTACACATAAACAATAAAACCTCAAATACACAATGAGCGGAGTAATGCTTGACGATGAGCAGAGCTTTCAGCTCAGACATTCACGAGGTCGGCGTAGTTCCATTTCATCATCCCAGCAGCACATCCTGCTCGACTGAGCACAAACAGACGGTGTACCAGTTAGCTGAATATCTTTTTAGAGTGAAACACTTTATAATTTGGGATTTTAACGCGAAAAAATAAATATCACGTTTCCTGATCTAACGGATTATCGACGAACTGTTTAGGACATCAAAACAAGAGGTTATCATCTATACTCTGAAATACTTAGTTTCTTAAAAAACATCTTGCTCTTGGTGGGGTAGACATTAGCTTCAGTGGGAGTGACTAGAATCCAGTAAAAATTACATGGATCTCCATGTTCTGTTAAGATGAATTTTCACTTTGGCAGATACGAAACAGTGAAGAAATAGAACGAGCAAACAGCAGCATGATAACCAGATGTCTGATCCCGAATGATATTCTGTTCACAGTCGCGTCCCAAAACAAAACGTCCCAATGTGATGTCCATAATGAGGTGCTTGTCATCAGACTCGTGAAGATCCGGGTTAGAATTGGTCTTCAGTAACCCATCTTTGTCGTAAGAGGCGAATAACGGAATCGTTTGTCAGATTCGCTGACTTGGTTAACACACGTCATCGTATCACAATTGCGTAGAACGATGCTCATGCTGTTGATCACTTGATTATCTGGTCCACTCTCGATTATTTACAGACCATCGCCATATAGCTGGAATAGTGCTGACTCCGACGTTAAAACATCCAAACCAAACCAATGCTTGTCATCAGCGACGTCCTAATGATGTCAATAGCTAGCAGTGAGTGAATTAGTGAATTTGGTTTTATGCCGCTTTTAGCAATATTCCAGCAATATCACGGTGGTGATTTCAGAAATGGACTTCCCACATTGTAGCCCAGTGAGGAAGCGAACCCGGGTTTAAAGTGTGACGAGCGGACGCTTTAACCATTAGGCTACCCACCCCCACCGCCCCTGGAAGCAGTGATTCGTTCATGGATCCTAAGGACTTAGAACATCATGTAATGGACGACAGTGTAATTTAAGACTCTGACACTGCCTGCTATATTTAAAGAAATGTCAGCTTCAATATTAGATTAGATTCTTCTTTTAGGAGAAGAAGCTTAAACAGAATTTTTTTCCATTTGAGCGAGAAAAAGGTGAATAGGAATCGTTTCTTCATTTGAATAGTATGTTGTAGGCGAGAGGGAAGTGCTTCGTCCATGACTATCTTGAAGGTACATATTTTTTGATGGAGTTGAACGTGAATATATTGTTTTAACACAGACAGCATTTGTAACTGATAACATTCGGCATTGTTAAACACAAAGAAAATCGTTTGAGTAGCATGTTGTAGGTGAAAGGGAAGTGCTTCGTTCATGAACAAATTGAAGGTACATACAGAAATCGCTTGTTTATTTGATGGCGTTCAACTTGAATAGTTTTAACACACAGAGCATTGATAACTGATAGTATTCGGCATTGTTAAAGGGCGTCACAAAACCACGGATGCGGTTTGTCTGGTGTCTCAACGAATATAAATGTTATGTAGGGTGAATGTCTACTTCATCACCTAAGGCAATGTTGTCAATTTGTACTCTTGCAGCAGAACAGTAAAATGTGTCATAAAACAGACATTATTTTGTTTCATCTTGGCAGCTATATATTCTGTTATATATAACAGAAATATATTATTCTGTCACGATAAGTACAGAGAATGCAATTAGTTTCTTTTTCAGGCTCTGGGAGACGTGTTTTGACAAGATGTCAAATTTCTTAGTAATTAAATACTTCAGAACTGAAACCTTATCTGATTGCTGAAACATCATAGTTCTCACAATAGTCTACTGGGGAATCGAACATCGTAAAACAACAATATCAATATGCAAATGAAACTGAGAGCAAATAACCCTTTCTATAGAATTTGACAGCGCAAGCTTGTAGAAATTATTTCAAGTCGTTATGGTAGTCTGTATTCTGTATGTGAGATGAATTTTGGAAACGGACTGTGTGTGTTTATGTGTGTGTCTACGCATGTGTCTGTGTGTGTCTGTGTGTCTATATATGTGTCTGTGTCTCTGTGTCTATGTATATGCTGCATGTGCTCCTGTGTGTTGTGTATGTGTGTGTCTAAATGTGTCTGTGTCTATATATGTGTCTGTGTGTTTGTGTCTATATATGTGTCTGTGTGTGTCTATGTATATGCTGCATGTGTTCCTATGTGTGTTTGTGTATGTGTGTGCACCACACAATGAATGTGAGAACTGCATAACTCGATAGATTAGTGACTCAAGCTGCTCACACAACACAATCTTGTCGTGACCGACCAAGATAAAAGCCTGATGCCGTTTTAATGACGTTGCCAATGTAATCCTTATTTTCCATTACCCCTTATAACCTGCTATACATCTCTTAAAGGGAGTAAAGCTAACTCAACATTTAACCATATTATAAGTAAAGGACAATTTGCTTGTCAGAAAAGATTTGGGAATTTAAAACGAAAGACAAGAACTGTGAGTTCTATAGGTTTCTTAAATACACCTTATCAGAAACAAAAACGTAATCACTGTTTTCCTTGTGTCTACATTCGTCACTCACGTTTCGATTGAACACTGATTAGACTAGTTGCTAGGTGCTTTGACATTCTTTGGAATAGGTATTGACATTTTATAGCAAAACAGATTTATCCCAGAAAACAATGGGGCGAAATAATTGTACTTCAGACTGTTGAAGAAAAAATCGAAATTGTTTGCAACAAAAAAGGATATAGTTAGAAGATGGTTTGTAAAAGTTGGGATCTGGATTTAATTTGAAACACATCTGGATTGTAGCTGAAACATATTACTGATATTTATATAATAACGAGTTCTATTTCTACCATGACTGCTACAATATCTGTGAATATGAAGGTACCACAACACAAATGGGGAACTGCACTAATCAGGGGGTTTATCGGAAAAAGTAACTGCTCGTCAAACACACTTCTGCATCAGGCTGTTAAAAACAATTAAGCGACTGCCACAAGGTCCCTGCTGGCCACCCATGTGTTCATCTCCCGGATAGCAGAAAACGTATGTACAGAGAGGAACATACTTCTCCGACAGCCTGGACGCGTTCTGTGGACCACAGGCAATAGAAAGCAGTCAGCGTCCGCAACAAGTCGATTAACAGTACACGCCTCCAGAAACCGTAGACATAGTCACATTCCCAAATGAACAAGAACAAAAACCGAAATTCAATTACTGCCACATATGCTTTAAACACTGTCGTAACAGACTTCCACAATGTACCGCTGGGAGATCAAGTAATCCAATCAGTCGTAGCACCATTTTCAAAACCTCCAAATGTATTCCCTGATGTACAGTTGTGTAACTCAGAACGACATTTCTATCAGTTTTATTATTAACTGTAGACTGACCAGATATCAGATAAAGGAACAGAAAAAGAAGGCGACTGTTGACATTATATAAGTGGGACCTTATCGTTCAGTTCGTGTTTAAAGGCGTTGTCAGCAAGGGAAGACAGAGGGCTGAGACACAGTGGAGACCAGAGCTTAGAACCACATCACTTACTCAGTGGTGTAATTAAGCCTTTCAAAAACCTTCTTTCACTAATCCACTTATATTCTGTCTGTTTTTTGCCCGTGAAATACTGGTAGTTCGTGTTGAGATACGCTGCAACATTTTTGGAAATTTCAAGTTTTGAATTGTTTTGTTGTTTTTACTAAAACGAAAGTACAGTACAATGTACAGCTGGTACACCACAAGGATTGTAACGTATTTGTGCCTGCTGCTGCTTTTGGACGATCACAGATTGCCCTGCCAATCACTGGACACATGTCAGAAATGTTTTGTTTAAACTAGTATTTGGATATGTATTGTTAACACAACATGCTGAAGGCATTTATTCGGGGGGTTTAAACAAAGAGTATTTGACAACCTTCAACAGTCAGGGTGTAGTTTTATCAGCTCTATCATATGCATTTTAGGGGTAGTGGTTTAACCGTCCGCTCGTCACGCTGAAGACCCGGGTTCAATTCCCCACATGAGTACAATTTGTGAAGCCCATTTCTGGTGTTCCCCGCCCTGATATTGTTGGAATATTGCGGCGTAAAATCATACTCTCACATATGCATTTTAAGTAACTATTAAATCATTCTATTAAAAACATTTCAAACCACTGTTAAATGTTGAAAAGTATCGTACATTCCCTATCCGTATACATCTGAGACTATTTATGTCTCGTTACAGATGCAGTAGGTTCAAACGTACTTTAGATTTTGGGAGATACACAAATGCACCATGCATACACTGAAGGACTATGTCAATATTGTATAGAAAGTGGAAGATCGTATACTGAAAATGAATTCCATGTGTTGCTTCTTTATTTACGTGTTGTTCTTGGAGGCGCGATGTACTTCTACATCAACTTCAACATTATTGGGGACTCAGTTTCCAGTAACACTCGCCTCTCGACTTACTAATGTACCAAAATGAAACCTAACGAGTGTGCCACAACACGACATACCATTATTGGCATGAGAATATTTATAATTGTTCAAGCATATATTTGTCAATCAAAAAGATGTTCTTAATTATTGCAATTGTTCCACTCCTTCCCATTTTTCTGTTCTTGTCTGTCCATTTGTATAATGAATGTAAATAATATTATGTAACTACTACGGAGAGGGTGTTGTACGTTGTATAACTTGTATCCAATCCTTTTCTCATGAATAAAATATGTTTAAAACAAACAAACTATTAACGAATCGTTACTCCGGCTGACGTCATCATGACCTCGTCACTGACAAGTCTCCCCACATACTAATACAACTCATCATTGTCGTCACATGGCACAGTTATCCTGGGTAAAGTCTTCTTTGTACTCCACCCGTGAAGATCGGGTTAGAAGTAGTCTTCAGCAACCCATGCTTGTCGTAGGAGACGACTAATAGAATCGGATGGTTAGGCTCGCTGACTTGGTTGACACATGTCATCGTTTCCCAATTGCGTAGATCGATGCTCATGCTGTTGTAAACTGGATTGTCTGGTCCGAGTTATTTCCACACCGCCGCAAGATAGCTGGAATATTGCTGAGTGCGGCGTAAAACTAAACTCACTCACTCACTTCGTTGTACGCGTCATAGTCAGAGTCACATGTCAAGTCGTCCTCTATTGTCCGGCTATGACATACCCAAAACTATTTGATTTTACTGTGCCTGGAGGTCGGCATCATAGGTGCAAAACAAGAACAGGTTGACTCCGAGTCAGTACACTGAACGTGTATTCATGTTAACATTGCCATGGTGTTTTGGTAGAGTCTAGTTCAATCACACCCCACACTTAAACCTCATTCAACACCACCTACACAGAAGCGGACTTCACGATTTCTCCTCACATAGACACCCATTAACACCAGATGAACAATGGTTTATATCAATGTCGATGTATCACTGAGATGACTTTGTCAAAATGAGCCACTGGCTGATTGTGTGACATTTCACACAGGACCTACAGCCATATGTACAAAACAACCTGGTGTCATAGTCTTGTTCCGCAAAGGTTCTCTTTGCCACAGGGGCGATGGGATATCCTAATGGTTAAAGCGTTTGCTCGTCACGTGGAAGACCCGGGTTCGATTTCCCACGTGGGTACAATGTGTGAAGCCCATTTCTGGTGTCCCACACCGTGATGTATCTCTGTGTCTTGTGGAGATCATATTCCGAGAGGTGGAAACACCAACTGAGAATGAAAAGTTTTTAGACAGAACATCGGATTTATAAATTGTTCACAGTCACGTCCCAAAATGTTTTTTGGGAGATTGAGGAAGTTGTCCATTTGCTCTATCCTTCGTAGGAAATAAATTCATGGAATTGAAACATCTTCTTAGCTGGATCAGTTAGGTCTTTGACTACCTTTCACTCAATGATGGGCTCGCTGCCCGGCCCTCCTGGCGGTCGAGAGCCCTTTATGTCCAGGATGTATCTGCCTCATTAAACAATTGACGACTGTCATCCGGCGTCTTCACAACGCAGTACAGACGCTATTGCCAGTGATTCTGATGAAAGCTATCCACTATCTAGTATTTTCGATTACCATATCTTACAGGGGCGATAGCCTAGTGGTTAAGGCGTTCGTTCTTCACGCCGAAGACCCGGGTTCGAGTCCCCACATGGGTAAAATGTGTGAGGCCTATTTCTGGGGTCCCTGCCGTGATATTGCTGGAATATTGGAGTAAAGCGGCGTAAAACTAAACTCACTCAATCATCTCGCCATAACTTACCACCCTGTTGCAGTGCCCCATTTGCTCTGTTATTTCTTAAATGAAATTTGAAACATTTCCAATATTATTCCTTATGAAAGGTTAAGATATTTTCTATGATTCAAATCGTTACACAGCTGGGTTTTTAAATTAACAATTACCGGCAATGTCCGTGTTGAAATAAGAACGCCTTAGAACAATTTCATACAAGTGTCAAACCTGTCATACAACTAGAATGGTCGGTTAACCCTTTGAGTAAATCAATCCTTTAAGCCGTGGGCTTCTTGTGCTTCTTATTCACGACTCCTTCCACTCTAAATCTATTACTATGTGAGCATTGTAAAAACATGGAGGAACACAAGAAAGAAAATGTCAACTCGATGTTAGATACAGATTGACCAATCAGTGTAAACTGTGCCTTCTACCTAATCACCAATTTTGGTAATATTACCGTATTACCGTAGTGCATCTAAACATTCATCAGTGGGTGTAAACGGTGCGTCATTACGAGCCTAATGTGTTATTGTGGTTATTGTACCCCTGTGCAAAATATCAAGTTGCAGTCAGATGTAATTTTTGTATAAATATATATTGTTCACAACAATCTACTTATGCTCATCATAAGTGGTTATGTACATGAAACCAGTACGTTTATGACATTCGTCTGCAGTAATGTAATATGATTGTATGGTTAACTGGGGCGGTGGGGTAGCCTAGTAGTTAAAGTGTTCGCTTGTGTACCAAAGACTCGGGTTCTATTCCCCACATGGGCACAATGTGTGAAGCCTATTTCTAGTGTTTCCTACCGTGATATTGCTGGAATACTGCTAAAAGCGGCGTAAAACCAAACTCACTCACTTAACTGAATTTAATCTACTGATTGTGACTTTGGAACGAACACGTTGCCCTCTGTCATCTGAACCGACATCATTCTTACATCTTTAAGCCTGAGACAAAATCGATATCACACCAGATTTGATCTACGTTATTCGCTAAGTACTGTTTATCAAACCAGAAGCCAATCTCATAGAATGATACTTTGTCTTCACTATGTCTTAGGTCTTTGCCCTGGGAGGATGTAACACACGGTCACCAGTATTGACCCTTCACAGCTTGGCGTAGTGGTACTGAAACCACTTAGCTCTTCTCGGTTGGTATTTGTCACCTGGTTCCAAGCATCTGGTGTTCCATTCAGAAGACTTGATTTCGAATCGATATCTAGAGACATACTTCACAATGTGTGATTTCCATATGGATGTCTCTGGCATTGTGTGTAAATCAAGTGTTTCCACCTCTCCCATGTTCCTGTAAAGTGACGAAAGACTTTCCCCTGTTACCCTTTACTCCAACGTCACAAACAACAATCCTCAGGGATTTTATTAGAACAGATAGAATAGGCTGTTGAAAAAATGATACAGTCTTCAGTGTTTCCATTCACGGCACCTATCGATATGAGAGCGAACCCTCTTGTGGGATACAGAATGGTGCAAGTGCTGAGAGATTAATTGATTCTGTTGGTTTGCATTTTGGCTTACCATGCCACGAGGCACGTTAAAGCAGTAACACAGTTACTCAATCCATTAAAACATAGGTATCTCTCTCATAATGGTGTTTTACCACTGGCATGGTACATGGAATATCAACGAGTTACAGATCCCAGCCTTCCGTGAGCAGATACATATAGAAACCAGGGCCTAGATTTTCGAAGCTCTCTTAGAGCTAAGATAGTCGTAAGTGCCATACATTAACATTAACTTACGACTATCTTAGCTCTAAGAGAGCTTCGAAAATCTAGGCCCTGACCTATTTCCATATTCAAAGGTACCGTTAGATATTGTAGGAGGACTGCCTGAAGAAGGCAGAGATGTTGTACAGAGACTGGATAACCGTTTTCAGCCATGTCTACATTGTTCCAATTAAATCGATGATGCTAAATATGGTTACTAAAACAATTGTGTAAAATTGTATCCAATGTGTCAATATCGTTTTTCAACTGGCCTGGTGCGTAATTACTGTTTTGAGCCATTTTCTTGGACATTATGTTTTTTCTATAAAGCATTGCAGCCCCACAACAAGACCCTACAACTACCCACTATCAAGGATCTCTCGCCTCTCGGCTTACTAACTTCCCAACATGAAGCCATATGCCTAATGAGTTCATACCAACACAAGACATCGTCACTGCAAGACACAGGTTCTCGTTACCAGATATATAGAGGCGTTTGGTGATGGAGTATGCTGTCCACATGCAACTATATGTGGCACTTTAAATGTCAGTATTGTCATGGTTTATTATGCGATACTGTCTCCATGGTGATGCTATAGCGTGCCAGAGAATCTTAGGCCTCACAACGTCAGCCATTTACTGGATTCAGTAGATGGATTGTTTGATTATCAGGGTTTAGAGAGGTACATCGGATTACAGAAGGATGCAATGGTGCATTTTATAGATCTGGATTTCTAAACTAAACGAGTCAGTGATGAAGTACTTTCCAGACTGCTTTTATTGCTCTACCGAGGCAAAAAGAATTTATCGAAATATTCAAAACACATCGACGAATGTCTCCTTCGGTATTCCCTAATAGGATTTAAATGATTGTTCCTGACATAATGAAATATGTCGGAAGAAGTTTCTAGCGTTTTGTTATGTTTTAAATTTTAAGTATATCATATGTGATACGTTATACATTATACATTTTTTATATATTTTCCATGTCTTTGTGTTTGTGTGCGTATGTATGAGTGGTTGGGGGGATGTATGTGCGTTGTTCACGCGTGTGTGAGTTGAGTGTATGCGTGGGTGGGTGTGCGTGCGCGCGTGCGCGTTTATGTATATATTTGCTCTGTCTATGTGTTTGTGCTTGTATGTGTGAGTGGGTGGGAGATGTATGTGCGTGAATGGTTGTTAATGCATTATACCTTTGTGGGATTTCGAACCCGGTCCTGTGGCGTGATGAGCGAACGCTTTACCCTCCATGCTACCCCACCGTCCCCTTTAGAACACATAAGATAAAGCAATATATAGGATGAAGGTATGTGACATTCGTATATCCGAATTTTAATTAATTTCAGTTAAACCGCTAATGAGTCACGCCATATTTCATCACATCATACAATGAGGCTAACAAATATAAATCTTGTTCAGGTAATAATGTAGTGGACTGCATGAACAACGATCTGGACACCTTTCGGGGCACACTTACTCGCAATCAGCCTGTTCACGCATTTTAAACCACAAATCAGTTGGATATTCCTTCAAGCAAGAGGCAACCCCGACCGACAATGTCTGCCGCGGACTCTCACGGGGTTAATTAGTTAATGGCTTAACACACACGGCCTCACGCTAAACATATCTGGCAAGTCTGAGTATTTGGTCAATGAGCAAAGTAACTGGGCTTATTTCCACCTCATGAATTGCACAGCTGTCATTTCATTTATATGCATGAATATTCACATTGATGAAAGCAATGATGTTGTTGCAACAAGACCTAGAAGACACGCGATAGTGAAGGTGTGTCCAGACTCAGTAAGACACGTCAATATGAAGTATCGGTTAGTTAAGATTTGTGCCGTCTAATACACACTGAAACTACCATGAATGTTGGCATTGCTGTAGGCCTCATGTGACATGGCACACAATCAGCAAATACGCAGTTTGTCTTGAATATAAACTGAAGCACAAAACAAGTGCACACGTGGAGTTTGGGGAGTATTTTTATGAAAAAAACACGAAAATATTTTGAAAAATGTTTTGATTGTGGAGGTGTTGCCAAAACACCACTATTCAAAATATTGATTTTTTTCTGAAATATGCACTAAGTGTGTAGGTTCTTTATTGTGCCAATTTATAAAAGGTCAAAACAAATGAATGCTAGTCTTGACAACTCTCAGAAATTGATTCTATTGGGTTTAAATGGCAAGATAGCAGTGAAGACACCAGATGTTCCTGCAGCGATCCCCTATTCTTTGACATAGACTTGCGACAGTCCTGTAAACAATACCTGTACAGTGTATACACTCCAGATTTACTGGGTGTAAGGAAGATGTCTGGTGTGTGAGTGAGTTAGGCACAGCAAGGGAGATAAAGCCTCGAGGCATGGTAATTTGGTGGCACCGGCCATTACACATTGTGAGGTAGCCAAAAATCAGCACTTCTTGGATTTGAACCCAGAATCATATTCTTGCACACATAAGGTATGCGACTTTGTACAGCGAGTTCCGGTTGGACGACGGGGCATGTTCATCACAAGGGATATGTCTCTGCCGATCTACACTTCCTCAGGAACAGACTGACTGAGTTTGGTTTTACGCCGCCGATCAATATTCCAGCAATATCGCGACGGGGACTCACAGGAACCCGGGTCTTCAGCGATACGAGCGAACGCTTTAAAAGACAACCCCACCGCCCCATCAGGAACAGAAATAGTGACAAGTTGAATGAAGTGAAGACATCAATTGTGTGCAGCTCTCAACAAACTCCAAACATGATTGGCAGTATGTCTGGTTTAAAGATAAATATAGGCAAATAGGAGACAACTGAAGCTGGTTCTAAGACTGAAAGTAATACCGACTGTCAGATATTTTAATTAGACTGGCACAAGGGTCATTTTGGAATATTGGAAACTTAATTAAAATCACTTGAGCGACATTTTGGTTTCAGCACAAATAAAGATTTAGCAAAAATATCAATGATTGACAGGACAAGAAAGAGAAAATATATACAGTAATATAAAATAAATAACGCAAATGCTATCAAGTCATTTGAGATCATACATCAGGAGTAAAATTATTTAATATATTTCCTCATAACCAAATCATTGATCAAAGAAAATTATTGCGGAAGAGATAAAAACGTTTTAGATGGCTACAATAAAATGATCAATTTAATCAGGAACTGAGCATATCAATACTTATTGTATCAAACTGCTGGTCTTCTCGTTCTCTACAACACATAAGGTTGCGTGGCTCTCACTATACCCCAAAGTTACTACTCTATGATGAGAGTGAGTGAGTGGTTTGGGTTCAAGGCCGTTAGACCACAGCCTGTGATAAAGATATTATGATATGTATACATATAGGTAAAGTGCGGTTATAAAGAACTCAAAGGGAACAAATATTTTAGTTCGTTATAAACGCAGTTTGTAAAAAGAATCAATGCCGAAATGTTTTACACCAACCAGCTCAGCTATCACTAAAAGTGCGACACAGATTATACATGCGCTTCACTACAGATGCGGAACGTCATTCCGCTTTCTACTCTCGACATTCTTACCAGAATATACACCACTATTTCTACTGACCCCTTTATTCGACGGGACCTCCTTTATTGCATGGCTTTCTCAGAATATAGTTGTCGATGTGAACATTATGTGTTGAGATTAGTACCTCACACCAACATCATTGACCTCAACATACTCAAGGAACCTCTGATAATTCAGCCTTCAACGGTGGTAACCAGACCAATGAAACATGTTGTGCTTGGTAAACGTCATTACAGCAATAAAGTTGGCTATCTATCATAAAGGGTATGACAGCCATAGTGGCCATGCCTATGATGATTATGATCAAAGCAATGGAACTTGTCATAAACAGTAATGGCTATTAATGCTTTGAAGATTTCTGGAGATAAATATGACGTTATAAGACTTGGCAATGAAGACGGGGGGCTATGAAGGTGGTGATCGCATCACTGAATACTCATATACGATAATGGTTATTGCTGCATAGAAGATTGCAGTTTGTGATTGCTGAGGTTCCACCTCGCTCTGCTTGATTATCATAAAGATGATTTTGGGTCTGAAAATGGGTCTGTTACGAGGAAATATATGTTTACTGCTTAAATGAAACCTACGTTAATTGTGCTAATAAAGCAAGAATTATTACCAGGGAAAATCGTGAATTTCGACCCCCGATCATCACATTCTGGTGACCAAGAAACACAACACTACACAGCGACAATTGGTGCATTATGCAAATGAAGGTTATTGTCTGTGATGGTTTTGATCACAATGATGCAGATTGTCTCAAACAATAATTGCAACTGAGTATTGAAGGTTGCATTTCACTTCAGATCCTACAATAAAGACTGGTAGCTATGAATATTGTGATTACAATCGATGGAAGTAATATGCGATGATGGCAATCTGTGCAGTGAAGAGCGCTGTCTGCAATGAAGGTGATTGCAGCAGTAAAGATTGGTGTCTGAGAAAGGACCATTATAGAAATAGAAACGTCTACCTGTTGTGAAGGCGAAAGGCCGATGAGGCGTGCTGTGTGTCCCTTCATGTCCAGCAATATTCCAGTAGCTCCAGCACTGGCTGCTTACATTTCATAATTTCTTGTACAATAAAGCATGCTGGTACTTCGAACATGAAAGAGCGTCTCTTTGCTCGAAAGTTGTTTGGACAGGATAACAGCATCAAACTGAAGGTTTTATGGTAAATATTTTGAAAATGTTTCCCAATTTCCACACAAAACATATGCGATTCCATATACCAAGTTCCCGTGTTGTTCTAGGTGTATAGTGGATAGTCAAGTGGTTTAGCGTTCGCTCGTCACGCCAAAGACCCGAGTTCGATTCCCCTACATTGGTACAATGTGTGACGCCCATTTCTGGTGCCCCCGCCGTGATATTGCTGGAATATTGCACCCGTTCACTCTAGGTGTACAACTGACTTAATGTGGTCAGTAAGATAGCACTGGTGGGGCAGGATACACCTGGTTTAATCACTCATTTAATGAACACGATATGAAAAGAGAATGCGGGAGTAAAGGAATTGGACTATTTGAGATGTCCAGCTGATAAAGAGAATTGGAGGAGTGAATGAGTTTTAGTTTTACGCCGCTTTTAGCAATATTCCAGCAATATCACGGCGGGGAACACCAGAAATGGGCTTCACACAATGTACCCATGATGGGGAATCGAACCCGGGTCTTCGGTTTTAACCACTAGGCTACCCTGCTGCCCTAAGAGAATTGGAAGTTGAGGTATCACATCATGAGTGTGGATATTGATGTAGATTATTATTTATCTTTGAAGATGGCCCGTGGTTTCATCTGGAACAATCTCTGATCTGACCAAAAAGGACTCAGGTGAAAACAGACGTGGCACACAATGTTTACAGTATTGTTGCTCAAATGCCTACATCCACACAGCATGCGTTGGGTTTCCAACATAAAGATACAATATATCTGTAAAAGAAGAAGTTTCTCTTGATTTTCTCGTTAGGTTACTGTTCCCCGCCGCTCGACAAGACCAATGACTGCTGCAATACACCAGAGGAAATACAATTTACTTTTATTCAAATGTGTGAATGACGGGTACTGAGGATAATGAAGATGATGCCTTCCCTTTTCAACCCGTTAAGATCCGTGTTAGAATTGATCTTCAGCAACCCATGCTTGTCGTAAGAGGCGATTAACGGATTGGGTGGGGTCAGGCTCATTTTCGACTTGGTTGACACATGTCATCGGTTCCCAGGCCAATGGCGTAGATCGATGCACATGCTAAGTTGGTCACTGGAGTGTGTGGTCCAGACTCGATTATTTACAGACCGCCACCATATAGCTGGAATATTGCTCCGTGCGGCGTTTAACAAACCAACCTTCCTTTTTCGCGAACACCTGGCATCTTCCCCGATTTTCACTGGTCCATGCATATAATCATGCATATTAGCAATGATGCAACTGAAATCCAGCTACCAA
>NW_025766253.1:0-54276 GCF_003918875.1 Haliotis rubra
TGTCAGTTGGAAGGTGTTATATTACCCAGAGGTGCGGGGTGTCAGTTGGAAGATGTGATATTACCCAGAGGTGCGGGGTGTCAGTTGGAAGATGTGATGTCAACTAAAAATATTTGAATAATACACAATCTTCATTATTCATTTGCAGCTTTGGGGGATGCTATCCTACATGGTTGGTTTTTTGTCCTAAGGGGTATATTGTCCAAGAGGTTTTTGTCCTAAGGGGTATATTGTCCAAGAGGTTTTTGTCCTAAGGGGTATATTGTCCAAGAGGCTTTTGTCCATGGGGCCTTGTGCCCACAGAGGTTTTTGTCCACACACCATTATAACAAAGAGGCCTGCTTAAAAGTCGGATGGGAATCAATAAAGCTTAAAGAAGAGGTAGTCAGCATTCAAATCTGAAATTCTACGTTTCAGACAGCCTCCATTCGACAGAACCCTGATGGCAGAGCGAAGCAGGTGCGGGTTGTCAGTTGGAAGATGTTATCTTACCCAGATTGACAGGGTGTCAGGTGGAAGGTGTTATCTTACCCAGAGGTAAGGGGTGTCAGTTGGAAGATGTTATATTACCCAGAGGTGCGGGGTGTCAGTTGGAAGATATTATCTTACCCAGATTTGTAGGGTGTTAGTTGGAACGTGTTATATTACCCAGAGGTGCGGGGTGTCAGTTGGAAGATGTTCTATTAACAAGATTGGCAGGGTGTCAGTTGGAACGTGTTATATTACCCAGAGGTGCGGGGTGTCAGTTGGAAGATGTTATCTTACCCAGATTGGCAGGGTGTCAGTTGGAAGATGTTATATTACCCAGAGGTGGGGGGTGTCAGTTGGAAGACATTATCTTACCCAGATTGGCAGGGTGTCAGTTGGAAGGTGTTATTTTACCCAGAGGTGCGGGGTGTCAGTTGGAGCGTGTTATATTACCCGCAGGTGCGGGGTGTCAGTTGGAAGATGTTATATTACCAAGATTGGCAGGGTGTCAGTTGGAACGTGTTATATTACCCAGAGGTGCGGGGTGTCAGTTGGAAGATGTTATCTTACCCAGATTGGCAGGGTGTCAGTTCGAACGTGTTATATTACCCAGAGGTAAGGGGTGTCAGTTGGAAGACATTATCTTACCCAGATTGGCAGGGTGTCAGGTGGAAGGTGTTATCTTACCCAGAGGTAAGGGGTGTCAGTTGGAAGATGTTATATTACCCAGAGGTGCGGGGTGTCAGTTGGAAGATGTGATATTACCCAGAGGTGCGGGGTGTCAGTTGGAAGATGTGATGTCAACTAAAAATATTTGAATAATACACAATCTTCATTATTCATTTGCAGCTTTGGGGTATGCTATCCTACATGGTTGGTTTTTTGTCCTAAGGGGTATATTGTCCAAGAGGTTTTTGTCCTAAGGGGTATATTGTCCAAGAGGTTTTTGTCCTAAGGGGTATATTGTCCAAGAGGCTTTTGTCCATGGGGCCTTGTGCCCACAGAGGTTTTTGTTCACACACCATTATAGCAAAGAGGCCTGCTTAAAAGTCGGATGGGAATCAGTAAAGCTCAAAGAAGAGGTAGTCAGCATTCAAATCTGAAATTCTACGTTTCAGACAGCCTCCATTCGACAGAACCCTGATGGCAGAGCGAAGCAGGAACGAAACTCGTGAGGGTGAGGGTAAGTTCAGCTGTGCAAGATGCTATCAAGTCACATAACCCACGATTAGCTTGAACCTTTATGTTAACAGCATCACTAACGCAAGTCTAGCTCCAACGTTTGAATATAATGCTCAGCCGGTGTTGAAGAAGTGCTTGTGATGCACAGCTATGATACCACCTTTGAAAACTAATCCTGATCCTGTATCGTAGAGGTGACAGTGTACGTATCCCAGAACTAGCAGCACCTACGGGAAGCAAAGCCATGTTAGGTGTGTATGCAAAGGTAGCCCAAGTATAGCATCAGGTACCTCAGTGAGGATTGGAAGTCATCGTAGATGTATAATCATCATTTAAAGCTAAGGTTCGACTGACACAGTGATGATGATGGTAACTAAGGCCAACTGTTACCTTTGCGGGTTAATGCTCAGAGACCTAAAACACTCTCAGGCGAGATTTTTATCTTTGTTGTACGGTGGAGAAAGTTGATTATGGGCACAAAGCAGATTTTTCCAAATCAGTTTACAATAAAAATTCAGCGCAATGTAAAGAGCTGAATCTACTTTATGTGCAGAGCATTTCGATAGCAATGAGTATGTGACTTCATTTCTAAGTTTCAGCCGATGCCATTTCTGGTACAGCTGGTAACGGTAAGTATCTCAAACATGAATGTTTTTTTAAAGTCAAGACTGGATAAACTCACAAACATTACATTAAATGTTAAATTTCATTCTCACTTTGAAGGCCATTCACTCACAGCATGGATGATTTCTATGAAAAACTCCTATGCTCTAAATTAAAAACAGAACACTATAATAAAAAACTGGGATAGCTTGAATCTAAATCTCCTAACAAAGGACTGGGAAATATCTAATATTATCCCATGGAAGTGCACCTATAGTATTGATCTAGGATGGTTACAATACAGAATTATCCATAATATTCTACCTACAAAACAGCTTTTGTTTAAGATCAAGTATATAGACTCTCCCATTTGCAGTTTCTGTAAATATAACATTGAATCAATTACCCATCTATTTTGGGACCGTGAAATTGTGAAAATATCTGGAAAAACCTCCAGTCATGGCTTTTAACTGACTTGAATATTCCGTTATATTTCACAAAACAGAATGTCTTACTTGGAATTAGAGGAAAAAATAATAATCCAATTAATGCCATAATACTTCTTGTAAAGCAAGTTATCTTTAGACACAGCAGAAATTCAACTTTACCCTTTATCAGTCATGTGAAAAGGGAGATAATTAAGTATTATGACATTACAAGATATGTCTATTCTTCCTCTTGTGGTGTTGACAATTTTTTCTCCTTTTGGTCATCTCTTCATACACTTTTTCAGCACTATAAGGAGAGGGATAAATGATGTTGTCTGTCATCCTTATTTCATATAGATACAAATTGAATGCATATCCACCTGTACATTCATATGTATCTACATACATACACACATATACGTACCCGTGCATACATACATTACATACATACATGCATGCATACACACACATGCATGCACATATGCATGCATACACACACATACATACACACATACACACATACACACATACATACATACATACATACATACATACATACATACATACATACATACATACATACATACATACATACATACATACGTTGTACATACATACATACCCATACCCATGGCATCATGGTATCTGATGCCATTTGCAGACTTTTTTATAGAAATATCATTGATTGCTTTTGTAATCTTGTATTGGTTTCCATCAGAAAGGTGTGTTAGCAAGTCGCTGAAGGTGGACACTGTTACATGAGCCCATTTGTGTTTTCAGTTGCCCTGAATGTGTATGTCATCTTTTGCGTGGTGCAGTGCATCGTCATGATAATCACAGGTAAGGGCTTGTTTGTTTCCTGTATACGTATCAACCTAAGATTTACCTCTTCTTCGCGGGACATAGTTTACATACTTGGTCAGGATAAACCTCACTGTGAACCGAACACTGGTATTTTCAATTTGCCACACTTTTCAGCATGCTGTCGGTTATCAGGGTCTTGATATCACGCAGATAATGTGTCTTATCCAGCCAACACATTAGAGTGTTCTAAAATGTATTTCAGCCTTCAATGCATCTAAATGTACTTGAACATATCCTTTCACTCTCTATACCTTTATGTGTAAGTTTTGTGGCAGTAGAAAGTTGCTTTGATGTTCCTGGATGATTACACAAACATCCCGCTCATCCGTTCAAATAGTTTCTGGGTGGATATTATGGTGGTGCAACTAGAATCCAGTACCGAAACGAAACTGGCAAAATGACTGTGATATTCTCTCTATTCTTTCATGTATATGTATATTACAGGTGCGGTGTACTTCGACAACTGCCCAGGCAACATCATCCTAAACATCTATCTGATCGTGCACGGTGTCCTCCTCCTCAGCATCCCAGTCCTGCTGTGGAGTGTGTTCCGATGTGGCTGTAAGATGAAGAAAGTAAACTACTACACTGCGTGTGTCACAGCAGGAATTGTGTGCACTGGCTGGTTAATCGCAGGTTCGTCAAAGAAGCTTTATGCTTTCATATCATAGAAAGGTATGATCTTAAACTCAAGGCTTTAGTAACAAGCAGACGGCATCAAGGAATAAGAAAATTTAAATTTAAATTTAAAAAAAAAGAAGTTATATTTTCCTACTTAGCATAAACGTAGTATCTATTTCACGAAAAGCAAAATTGTGCCTATTAACGTTTCATAAATAATAAAACATACCGTTACATGTAGTGTGATATCGTTAGTATCCAGGAAAATGTTGATGCAGAGCTTTGTCACCATGACATCGGTTAGTTTGACTTGCTTAGTAATGACTCACAATGCCTCTAGAACGGTCAAATGCAACTTGTGGAAGCTCTGGTGGCTGAGTAGGTTAGTTTGCTGCCTTTCCGTCATGGCGATTTGGTGCAGTACTACGAGTGTGTGGGTTCGACTCCCGAATATAACTGAACCTAAAAAAAAAGTGTCATCCCCAAATTAGCACATGTTGCATGTTGGATAGTTCAAAGCAGATCAATTTCAAAACTATGTCACATTTTCTACTTTCCAGGAAGTAGTTTTCTCGCCGTTGCCGAATGCAAGTCATCCACCGTATACAGGATCTCCCTCGGGTTCAATGTTGTAACATGGTTGTTTTATGGAATCTGCATTCCTATTTTATGTTGGGTTCGTTATTGCACAGGGAGGGAGTGAGTTAAAAGATAAACCCCCTTCAGGATATAGCCACGAAATATCTTAGCTGCTAATTTATTCTACCGATTATAAAATATCATTTATCTATTCACAAAACATATTTTTCAATCAACTGTATTTCTTTTTAAAAACTCAATGATTAAATGATAATTCACTTTACTAAAAGGATCCTTCACAGTTTTGACACTGAAATTCTCATCCCTTGTATGAACAAAATCAATACAGTCAAACAGAACATGCTTGACCGTGATTCTTTCATCACAAGGGATAGAAAACGGATGATCCTCACCTTTTAATAACTATTCATGTGTATGGCCTATCCGACATCGTCGCATGATGACCTGCTCAAATCTGGACTGACCACCCAAGTAGTTGTAACCGATAGTTTCTTAAATTTGATGCAATTTATTTATGCCTATTTGGGTGTCCCACTTCCTGTGATGTAAGTTGTGATGTTAGCTTTGTAATCAGAGTGTAGAATAAGAAGTGGTGTCACAGATTTGCTGAGTGCTGCCTTAGCAGTAAAGTTGGCCTTTGTATTACCAGAAATGCCATCGTGCCTGGGTAACCAACAGAGTAGGGGTGAAACGGTATACCACGGTATTAGTTGAACGCTGTAGTTTGTCTTCGGTAAGGTATACCGTATTGCAATCGGAAAAAATGTTTGTTCGCTTTACCTACCGTCATTTTATTGCTCATTTTAAACCTTTACTAAAATGTCTAGAAATCGAATCAGTTGGTCAAAATGTATGCATTTCTTTGCTTGACAGCCGCTATTATCCTTGAAGTAAGTTCGAGATCGCCTTATGTCGTCTACTTACAAAGTCAGCAAGACAGCAACTGCAGATACCAAATCACTAGATGATTTCTTTTTCTTTTTCAGTTATTTCAAATCAGACGAACTGCGAAACAGCGTAATAACTTATTGCAGTCAACTTTATCATAAATACACGCCATCAGCTGAGTACTTACGATGTTTGCTGTGATGCAATACACCGTGTTATAGCGTGGGTAAACACTGCCATCCGAAAACGTATGATGTTAGAAAACACATTATAAAAGATCTTCCTCGATTTCATTTTATTTGATTAAATTTAATGCCATTTTCATTGTTAAAACTGTTTACAGTAACGTGGGAGAAAACGTGTGTGAAATGGCACCACCTCATTCTATACGCGTACCACTTCCGCTTACCCTGTTCAGAAGGGTCCACTTTTCACTCCCTCCATGATAGCACCAAATTCACATTATTCTCAGCAATCACGAACAGATTACCACCTCGTCATCAATGGACCCAAGACCCGCGTTATTGACATATTTCACAATTAATTTCCAATATTTTGTTTTTACAATCGAAGTGGCAGGTACCGCAGGAAGTCAACGGTGACTTGTCAAAGTGTCTCATACGTAAAATGTATCCAGCCACTTAACCCAAAGTTTAATTATTATGTTAAATACGTTCGAAGAAAACATACATAAAATACTAATACCATAGCGATATATACTGGTATTATCTCCGTTAGAATAACTGCTTGAAACATAAATTATTCTGGTAATGGAATAGAAATACTTTCATGTTATATTTTCAGGTCGTCTTGAACTGAATCACCAGTAGACTGGAGCAAAACATGAGTACACAGCTGATTGTTATTTCCGGCTTAGTTAAAAAAACAGGTAGCATAACAGGAAGGACAACTGAATTATCGTGTCTAGTGTTGTTAATGTTTTTACCTCGGACGATACGATGTAGTTTTGACTGGGCACAAAACACGAAATAGTAGTTCAGTAATGTCCATGGAAAATGCATTTTTACTTGGCCTTTATTCCGTGTTATGTATAACGCGGGTGTCTCATAACTCGGGGCTAATCCATCGGCCCAAAGACCGGCGTTATGGCGAGGGATAACTGGAATTATGTGTATGGATCTGGTGGCTTTCCCCTTCACAGTTCTTAAGCTTTATATTTGTTTGTTGTTGCCACCATCTCATTGCAAGCTATATCAGATCAATGAACATTTAACGACCGACAAAAAGAGAGGCAGCTTTCTCAAGCTAAAACACATTGGTTTCAGAAAGCAGAATACATTTCTTAGTGAACTTTAATAGATATTTTAAATGAATCTTAAAAGTGAACAAAACAAAATTCTGGAATGTGCCAAGGTTGTGTAGCAGTACTTCCCAGGGACTGTGGAAAGTCTCCCTATGTTTAACCGACTGAAATGAGAGATAGGCAATGATTTAAAGCAATGACAATCATTTGTCACACAGACTGTAACTGCCTTATGAAAACTGTGTTTAGTTAATTTGTTTATAAAATTTATCTGTGATATGTCATCAACAGTCACATTCGACAAGATCTGATTTGTCTATTGTTTTAGCGTTTTTTATAAAAATGAACATTTCTGGGACGTGGTGACTTTACTGACTGCAGTAAATGCTGATGTGATTTTAGTGACTTTTAATCATACTTGGCTACTTCCTATCTTGCCACACAGCTGGGAGCCCCAAGGTTCCAGTGATACTTTAGTTCTTCTATCTTGTAATGAAATGACATGTTTGTTCATTCAAAATAACAAAGATAATGGTTATTTGTTTCTCATGTTATTAAACAATGTAAGGTTTGCCTCTTGTCAATTATGAGAATGTCTCATATACCGAAATATACCTTGTACCGCAATACGTACCGTACCGTGGTAAGAGCGTACCGTTTCACCCCTTTAACAGAGGACGATGTCGTAATGGCCAGTAGCAAGATAAGTATTTCATTCAACAATTTCAATTAAAAGTGAATGGTTGCAAGAGATATTTTTAATAGCATGAAGGCAAGAAAGAGAGTCAAAAAATAGGATATAATGGTTATGTTTGGGGTATCTTTGAATATATTTAAGGGCCGTTAATATGTTGTTTTTTTGCTTTTTTCTTCTGCTGTAAAATAGAGCTATATCCACCATCCTAGGATCCATCTGTAAATAATGGGTGAGTGTGTTAATGTGTTAAGCCATATCGTGACTAAAAAAAGTTCATAATGGATAAAGGTAAATTTTATAACCTTGTCAACGAAGAACAGTAAAAGAACTAGTTGATCACAGATTCCAAATTACAACTAGTAATGAACTCTAAAACGGTTAACCTATACATGACAATACAATATAAAAACAGGCTATAAATTGCCAAAAGCTGAAAGTAGATCACCTTACAAGGGACCATGGGGAAATCTGTAAGCAAGGGTCTGTATGTATTATATTTAATTTCCAATTGATTAAATTCTTGTATATATTGTTAGTTTCTGATTTTTTTAAAGAGTTGTCAGTGTCAGGTCAACCTGTGGCCTCAGGGAGGAGAAGAAAGAAGACGCGAAAGAGCTATAAGTTCTAGCTCACTGCCAGCTGCAGCAAGGCAAGGTTTCACTCTTATACCAAGAGATGGAATAGATGGTGAGGTGAAATTGGGTTTAACGTCGTGCTTGAGAATATTTCGCTCATATGACGACGTGTATGCGTGTGTATGTCTATGTGCTGAGATACCATACCACAGTGAAGCATGAATACCCCACTCAGACACATTATACTGACTCCGAGCCGACCAGGCCTTGTTGTACCCATTAATGCCGAGCGCCATGCAGGGACTAGCAAGTACCATATTTTAACGTCTTTTGGTATGACGCGGTCGGGGATCGAACCCGCGACCTTCCGCTCTCCGGGCGGACGCTCTAACCACTACACCACGGAGGCGCTGTGTGGATGCTACACATCCTGTGGTCCGCATACCAACCACTTGCGGGGAACTCCATCAATTCTGATATCATTCCCCCAGAGACAGGCAAAGGGTGTGTAAACCTATACATAACGAGAAGACAGGATTCAGAGAGCTCCTCATCATCGTTTATCTGGCCTGGCTGGCAGGTACTGGATAAAGCTGCAGCTCGCAAGAGAAGACTCAAACTCCTCCCAGATGTCTTGGATAGGAGCAAACTTGCGCGACGATCCCTTCTTGACGCATTGCCATCGAATCTGAGCATGGACATGAGATCCAAGAACTGCCTTTTAGACATTGCAATCCTGACAACACCTGTGAATCCACCATCTACTCTTTCAGATGACCAACAGTCATCAGAACTCCTATCAGGGCCCAAATCTTATCTTCATTCGTTTCTTTTCAAATACTTTCTCCTTTGCCCCTTTCTCTCACAGTTCTCTTATCCTCTATGATCATAAAAGAAACAATATTTTAATCATGTCGTCGGTCACAAACAGTTTGAACATAACATCCTCAGAGATGTTATGATCCGCATCTGACCACCCATTGCAATGTTTGGGGTAGGTGTTTTGGCTGGTGGCAATAGAGTGGTTGACTATCTTTTCCAGCCACAAACTTTCGTCCATTTTCATGGTTATCAGTTTCCCTGCCCGGTATCACTGGATGATGTACTAAATTACTGGAAGTTGGCGCCACAAAATTGCTGTCTGTCTGTCTGCTTCATCATTGGCCTCATAGTTGCTTCAACTGGCCAAAATCTCCGCGGTCCTTCCTTCGTTTGCTTATTTGGATGTAACAAAAGCCTACAGTCAACTAGGTACCTACAGTCAACTTTCAGCACTCTCCCCAGGCCTACCAAGCCCATGTTAACACATAACTTGGGTAAAAATTAACTATGACCCAAAAACATTGATTGTTAAATAAGTGTTGATGAAAACTGTTTTGAGACTTGTATTCAGAGAACATGATGTATACATAAAATTTCAGAAATTAGTTCTTCATTTCTAAGATATAGGAGCAGAAACAAACACACGGGCTTCTAAGGCCCCGGTGAAACAGGCCAGAGTATACCCCTGTCACAGACTATACCCGGGGTTAAACTGGGCTAGCCCAGACTATAGCCCAGGTATAATCTGGGCTAGCCTAGTTTATACCCTGGGTATATTCTGGACTAGGCCATAGTATACACACACACACACACACACACACACACACACACACACACACACACACACACACACACACACACACACACACACACACACACACACACACACACACACACACACACACACACACACACACACACACACACACACACACACACACACACACACACACACACACACACACACACACACACACACACACACACACACACACACACACACACACACACACACACACACACACACACACACACACACACACACACACACACACACACACACACACACACACACACACACACACACACACACACACACGCACACACACACACACACACACACACACACACACACGCACACACACACACACACACACACACACACACACGCACATCACACATCGCACACACACACGCACACACACACACACACGCACACACACACGCACACACACACACACACACACACACATCACACACACACACACACACACACACACACACACACACACACACACACACACACACACACACACACACACACACACACACACACACACACACACACACACACACACACACACACACACACACACACACACAAAACACATCACACACACACACACACACACACACACACACACACACACACACACACACACACAGAGATTATAGCCCTACATAAAACAAGTGATTGAGGATACTACTACAATTTTATTGAACTTCTCACACAATTAAACACTGGTTACAACATTGAATTGGTCCAATACATTTTCCAGGTACAAAGCATAATCAGTCTGAAGCTGGCAGGGTGTGTTAGCCATTGCGTTGACTGGCAAACTGCACTGTGAATATAAATGTCACATCTTAACAGACCTGCTGTTGACATAACTTCTACATCTGTTGCCCACGCTCCATCTCGTGAAATTCCTGAATTAGTGATGAACTCTTTGACATTTTGGTTCAGGAAATGTTTTAGTTCATCATTAATGTCATTGTTTATATGCTGTCATCCATGTTGAAGTTTGAATGCGATATAGGAAATCAAATAAAATGCACTTTTAATACCTTTACATGACACCGAGATCAGTCTCCTGAGCCACTCGTTCATATTGACAAATACATACCAGCCCCTGATCACACCAGCCCCCTTCTGGGGCTCTAAAAGTCAAGCAAACCTTGATGATCTCCATAGACCATCAAATATAATATCCCAAAACAATAATTCCACTTTTTACCATTTCAAAAATTGTTATAAATATGTAAATATGTGCTTTTAACTTTTCAAATCAGTTTTCTCTTTTTATCAACTTCATGTTTTAACCTTTATGTATTCATCATTATTTACTACATTAATATGTTTTTGAACATAATAACAAAGTACAATCAAATTAAACAAGTTCCTGTCCTCAAGCAATAACAATAACCATATATTATACTACATCTATATTAAATTCCAAATCTCTATTACACTTTACTTATTTCATATTTTTTACTTTTTTAATTCGCCCTTCCATTTAAATGTTCCTTAATACTCAGTTGTTGTTTTTTGCGGGTAGTAACACCACGCTTTCAAAATTTCGATTTTTTGTTCCCCCTTATTTCTTAATAAGTGTACTACCCCATCGCCGAAATACCTTAGTTGTGCGTGCGACGCTAAATAAAGCAAATAACTAACTACTAACCTTGATATTTATCAACATGGCTGGGTTACGCAAAGTCGAAAATATCACATCACAGAGTGGCACTATACAAATACTTCATAAATTTTGTATTATGCAGTAATGTAAATGAAATGCACCTACAAATTCCTTTAAATGACACCAAGACCATTGCTCGGAGTCACACACTCATAATTTGTAAGGGTATAGTCTGGGCTGGAGAGAGGTATACTTTGGCCTGGTCCAGAATATACCCCTGGGGTGCATAATCGGTAGTCTAAGATAAGGGTTAACAGTTTCTACATTGAAATACTTATCCCTTGTGATGGCAAAATCAATACAGTCAAGCAAAACATGCTTGACTGTGATTCTTTCATCACAAAGGATACAAAACGGAGGATCTCCACCTTTTAATAAGTATTCATGTGTATATCTTGTATGGCCAATGCGACATCGTCACATAATGACGTCTTCAAATCTGGACTTACAACCCAAGTAAGTGTAACCAATATAGGGTTCTATTTCATGTAATTTATTTACACTCACATGAGTGTCCCACATTTTTTGTATCAGATCACGGATGTAAGATCCGATAGCAGCTTTGTAATCAGAGTACGGGATCAGAAGTGGTGTCACAGATTTGTTGAGTGCTGCAAGGTCGGCCATTGTGTTCCCAGAAATGCCAACGTGACTGGGTAACCAACAAAGGACGATGTCGTTTTGGCCAGTAGCAAGATCATTATATAATTCAATAAGTTCTATTAAAAGTGGATATTTGCAAGAAAGATATTTGATAGTCTGAATAGATTATATATTCTTTGTATTTAGGTTGTCTTTCAATATATTTTAATATGTTAATATGGCGTTTGCTTCTGCTTTGAAAATTGAGCCGTGATCTGGTAATTGAGAGGGCGGGGGCGGGGGTGGGGTAGGGGCGTCCCATAATGCAGGGTCCATGATTCTGGTAAAATAGAGAGAGAAACGTGAGGTGGCATGTGCGTCTTCTGAAGTCGTGGTGGCACCCGTGAAGAGCCACCTCATCGTGGGGGTGCTGGGTAACACTAAGCGCTCTTCAACCCTGGAGACCCACAAACATAAGGCATCGTCCTTGTTGACACTCCATGGTGGGCGGGGAGCTAGGAGGGTGAATTGTATTCAATACAACCATGGCACCCCACTTGAAACACGTTCACACGATCCGATGATTCGTGTTCTTCGGAGGATGAAGCTTCTGCTGTTTTAACAAACCCTCATACCTGGTCTCGTTTTCTTGTGATGTCAGCACCAGATGGTGGCGCTCTGAAATTAAATCCTTTTGCCGTAGCGAAAGGCATCGAAGGTTCAGTGCTTATTGAGTGTCGAAAATTGATACAATCCCAAATTTCAGTGCTTCTTGTCCAAATCATTAGCTAATGTTCCAGTGGAGGTGCAACTCACAGGACATTGAACAGCAACAAAGGCATCGTTCGTGATATTGTTAGAGTTTATCTTGTACCACGAGTAGAAAGGGTAAACACACACTACCTATGTGAGTTCTGGTAGTGGTGTGTTATACCATCAACACAGTGGGTGTTTATCCTGTACCCCAAGTAGCAAGGGTTAACATTCACTACCTGGGTGAGTTCTGGTAGTGATGTTTTATACCATCAACACAGTTGGTGTTTATCTTGTACCCCAAGTAGCAAGGGTTAACATACACTACCTGGGTGTGAGTTCTGGTAGTGGTGTGTTATACCATCAACACAGTGGGTGTTTATCCTGTACCCCAAGTAGCAATGGGGTTAACAACACTACCTATGTGAGTTCTGGTAGTGGTGTGTTATACCATCACCACAGTGGGTGTTTATCTTGTACCCTAAGTAGCAAGGGTTAACACACGCTACCTGTCTGTGAGTTCTGGTAGTGGTGTGTTATACCATCAACACAGTGGGTGTTTATCTTGTACCCTAAGTAGCAAGGGTTAACATACAATACCTATGTGAGTTCTGGTAGTGATGTGTTATACCATCAACACAGTGGGTGTTTATCTTGTACCCAAAGTAGCAAGGGTTAACATACACTACCTGGATGAGTTCTGGTAGTGGTGTGTTATACCATCAACACAGTGGGTGTTTATCTTGTACCCCAAGTAGCAAGGGTTAACATACACTACCTATGTGAGTTCTGGTAGTGGTGTGTTTATACCATCAGCACAGTGGGTGTTTATCCTGTACCCCAAGTAGCAAGGGTTTAACATACACTACCTATGTGAGAGTTCTGGTAGTGGTGTGTTATACCATACCATCACCACAGTGGGTGTTTATCCTGTACCCCAAGTAGCAGGGGTTAACATACACTACCTATGTGAGTTCTGGTAGTGGTGTGTTATACCATCAGCACAGTGGGTGTTTATCTTGTACCCCTAAGTAGCAAGGGTTAACATACACTACCTATGTGAGTTCTGGTAGTGGTGTGTTATACCATCAACACAGTGGGTGTTTATCTTGTACCCCAAGTAGCAAGGGTTAACATACACTACCTATGTGAGTTCTGGTAGTGGTGTGTTATACCATCAACACAGTGGGTGTTTATCCTGTACCCAAAGTAGCAAGGGTTAACATACACTACCTATGTGAGTTCTGGTAGTGGTGTGTTATACCACCATCAACACAGTGGGTGTTTATCTTGTACCCAAAGTAGCAAGGGGTTAACATACACTACCTGTGTGAGTTCTGGTAGTGGTGTGTTATACCATCAACACAGTGGGTGTTTATCCTGTACCCGAAGTAGCAAGGGTTAACATACACTACCTATGTGAGTTCTGGTAGTGGTGTGTTATACCATCAACACAGTGGGTGTTTATCCTGTACCCCAAGTAGCAAGGGTTAACATACACTACCTGGGTGAGTTCTGGTAGTGATGTGTGTTATACCATCAACACAGTGGGTGTTTATCCTGTACCCCAAGTAGCAAGGGTTAACATACATTACCTACCTATGTGAGTTCTGGTAGTGGTGTGTTATACCATCAACACAGTGGGTGTTTATCTTGTACCCTAAGTAGCAAGGGTTAACATACACTACCTATGTGAGTTCTGGTAGTGGTGTGTTATACCATCAACACAGTGGGTGTTTATCTTGTACCCTAAGTAGCAAGGGTTAACATACACTACCTGTGTGAGTTCTGGTAGTGGTGTGTTATACCATCAACACAGTGGGTGTTTATCCTGTACCCCAAGTAGCAAGGGTTAACATACACTACCTATGTGAGTTCTGGTAGTGGTGTGTTATACCATCAACACAGTGGGTGTTTATCCTGTACTTTAAGTAGCAAGGGTTAACATACACTACCTGTGTTGAGTTCTGGTAGTGGTGTGTTATGCATATACCATCAACACAGTGGGTGTTTATCCTGTACCCCAAGTAGCAAGGGTTAACATACACTACCTATGTGAGTTCTGGTAGTGGTGTGTTATACCATCAACACAGTGAGTGTTTATCTTGTACCCAAAGTAGCAAGGGTTAACATACACTACCTCTGGTAGTGAGTTCTGGTAGTGGTGTGTGTGTTATACCATCAACACAGTGGGTGTTTATCCTGTACCCCAAGTAGCAGCACCCAAAGGGTTAACATGCACTACCTATGTGAGTTCTGGTAGTGGTGTGTTATACCATCAACACAGTGGGTGTTTATCCTGTACCCCAAGTAGCAAGGGTTAACATACACTACCTGTGTGAGTTCTGGTAGTGGTGTGTTATACCATCAACACAGTGGGTGTTTATCTTGTACCCAAAGTAGCAAGGGTTAACATACACTACCTATGTGAGTTCTGGTAGTGGTGTGTTATACCATCAACACAGTGGGTGTTTATCCTGTACCCCAAGTAGCAAGGGTTAACATACACTACCTATGTGAGTTCTGGTAGTGGTGTGTTATACCATCAACACAGTGGGTGTTTATCTTGTACCCCAAGTAGCAAGGGTTAACATACACTACCTGGGTGAGTTCTGGTAGTGGTGTGTTATACCATCAACACAGTGGGGTGTTTATCTTGTACCCCAAGTAGCAAGGGTTAACATACACTACCTATGTGAGTTCTGGTAGTGGTGTGTTATACCATCAACACAGTGGGTGTTTATCCTGTACCCCAAGTAGCAAGGGTTAACATACACTACCTATGTGAGTTCTGGTAGTGGTGTGTTATACCATCAACACAGTGGGTGTTTATCTTGTACCCCAAGTAGCAAGGGTTAACACACACTACCTATGTGAGTTCTGGTAGTGGTGTGTTATACCATCAACACAGTGGGTGTTTATCTTGTACCCTAAGTAGCAAGGGTTAACATACACTACCTATGTGAGTTCTGGTAGTGGTGTGTTATACCATCAACACAGTGGGTGTTTATCTTGTACCCCAAAGTAGCAAGGGTTAACATACACTACCTATGTGAGTTCTGGTAGTGGTGTGTTATACCATCAACACAGTGGGTGTTTATCCTGTACCCCAAGTAGCAAGGGTTAACATACACTACCTATGTGAGTTCTGGTAGTGGTGTGTTATACCATCAACACAGTGGGTGTTTATCTTGTACCCAAAGTAGCAAGGGTTAACATACACGCTACCTATGTGAGTTCTGGTAGTGGTGTGTTATACCATCAACACAGTGGGTGTTTATCTTGTACCCCAAGTAGCAAGGGTTAACACACACTACCTATGTGAGTTCTCTGGTAGTGGTGTGTTATACCATCAACACAGTGGGTGTTTATCCTGTACCCCAAGTAGCAAGGGTTAACATACACTACCTGTGTGAGTTCTGGTAGTGGTGTGTTATACCATCAACACAGTGGGTGTTTATCCTGTACCCCAAGTAGCAAGGGTTAACATACACTACCTATGTGAGTTCTGGTAGTGGTGTGTTATACCATCAACACAGTGGGTGTTTATCCTGTACCCCAAGTAGCAAGGGTTAACATACACTACCTATGTGAGTTCTGGTAGTGGTGTGTTATATATACCATCAACACAGTGGGTGTTTATCCTGTACCCCAAGTAGCAAGGGTTAACATACACTACCTGTGTGAGTTCTGGTAGTGGTGTGTTATACCATCAACACAGTGGGTGTTTATCTTGTACCCCAAGTAGCAAGGGTTAACATACACTACCTATGTGAGTTCTGGTAGTGGTGTGTTATACCATCAACACAGTGGGTGTTTATCCTGTACCCCAAAGTAGCAAGGGTTAACATACACTACCCTGTGATGAGTTCTGGTAGTGGTGTGTTATACCATCAACACAGTGGGTGTTTATCTCTGTACCCCAAGTAGCAAGGGTTAACATACACTACCTATGTGAGTTCTGGTAGTGGTGTGTTATACATATACCATCAACACAGTGGGTGTTTATCTTGTACCCAAAGTAGCAAGGGTTAGCATACACTACCTGTGTGAGTTCTGGTAGTGGTGTGTTATACCATCAACACAGTGGGTGTTTATCCTGTACCCCAAGTAGCAAGGGTTAACATACACTACCTATGTGAGTTCTGGTAGTGGTGTGTTATACCATCAACACAGTGGGTGTTTATCCTGTACCCCAAGTAGCAAGGGTTAACATACACTACCTGTGTGAGTTCTGGTAGTGGTGTGTTATACCATCAACACAGTGGGTGTTTATCCTGTACCTCCAAGTAGCAAGAGTTAACATGCACCCTCCGTGAGTTCTGGTAGTGGTGTGTTATACCCATCAACACAGTGGGTGTTTATCCTAAGGGTACCCAGCAAGGGTTACCATCACACACTACCTGAGTAGGAGTTCTGGTAGTGGTGTGTTATACCATCAACACAGTGGGTGTTTATCCTGTACCCCAAGTAGCAAGGGTTAACACCATACACTACCTGGTAGTGTGAGTTCTGGTAGTGGTGTGTTATAGCATCAACACAGTGGGTGTTTATCTTGTACCCCAAGTAGCAAGGGTTAACATACACTACCTATGTGAGTTCTGGTAGTGGTGTGTTATACCATCAACACAGTGGGTGTTTATCTTGTACCCCAAGTAGCAGGGGTTAACACTAACTTTAGGTAGTGTGGATTTCTGTTCAGTGTAATCACAGGACGATAAACAGTGTAATTGGGCAAGTGTATTGTAGAGTTGAGTTCGTACTTGTACCGATCGCTCCGTGTCACTGGTTTTGTGAGCCGAGGTTTTCCTCACTTGCGTCAGCAGGCTGTGACACAGCAAGCTATGAAGTGGAGTGTTTAACGATTTGATTACACAACGGATACATACATACAGTGTTTAAGTGGCCTCAATGTTCAGTTAAGCGTGACCTTATATGAAACGGCGTTGGCAACTGCAGCCTTCTCTTACCCAGAGTTCCATGCGACCAGCAGAGTATCTCTGCTTCCGGCAGCCATTATGTAGTGAGTGAGTGAGTTAATATTTAACGTCACATCGGCAATATTTCAGCCATATCGTGACGAAAACATATTTGACATTGACATGGAACACGTGGCTATTATATAAACCTGCGGTCAAAAGAGAGTAAAACAACTAGAATTTCACAATTAGAATAAAAACTAGCGTGGAAAGTTAAACCTAATAGTACCATTTGGACAATACATTATAAAAACGGGCTATAGATCACCAACAACTGAAGGTAGGTCGACATACTAGGAACAATAGGGACTTACAGTGCCTTTGCTACCTGCATGGACCCTAGTTGGATTTACATCATCTCTTCAGCTGCTGGCGATTGTAAAAAATGTTAGCCAAAATTAAAATATGAATGCTACATTTAAAAATCCTGGTAAGATTTAAATTGACTTTGAAAGTTTTGGGACTTACGTACCCTCCCGTGACATTATGTAAACATCGTAAAGTGTCCATTAAGACAATGTACATGTTTTCGCACACACGCGCACACACACACACACACACACACACACACACACACACACATCAGCCTTCCATCAGCCATCAGCCTTACATCAGCCATGTGTACGGTGTTCAGTTCCACCTGGTGTCATGGACGCTCCGTGGATAACTAACGATATGGTCACTTTGATGTATAATGTGTATTGTCGTGCATCTCGCTGTCTCATTTGTAGCGGAATAGCTATTTAATTTATTCTACGAATTTAAATGAAGGGCGAACTAAAAATACGTCCGGATACTTTTAATTTTAAACTAAGAGCGTTTATTTTCAAACAAAGGGAAAGTTTGGTCACTTGATGCAAATTAGCATGTGTCAGTGGCACCTTGTTAGGTCCTCACTACGCCGGTGTCTGAACTGCCGAATGTTGCTAAATGCTGCTGAGCAACAGATGATATTTCCAGGTGATAATTGGCCTTCACAACGAGACGTGAGGACTAACGGGATCGGGCCGTTCGCCCAGCTGACATGGTTGACACATGATTAAAAATACAACTCAGTTCTACAATTACTAGTTACACTAACAACGCATGATTGAAGTTAAACTTCGTTGTACAATAATTGGTAACACTATCACATGAATGAAGGTAAGCTTTATTCTACAAATTATTATGAACACTAACAAGACGTGTTTAAAGGCCCAACTTAGTTCTTAAGTATTCATAACATGAACATCATATGAGCCGCTGTTCTGCCTTTTAGTGCCACTAACAAGATATGATTAAATATAAACGTCAGTTCTACAATTATTAAAACCACTAACAACACGTGACAAAACAAATCCCAGTTCTACAAGTATTAGTACCCTCTTCAAAAGAGAGAAATGCACAAAGGAGACCATATCAAGTCGGGAGAATTTCAATTGAAAAGTCAATCACAATGACGTCACGAGCGGGACAGGGGGTCAAACGACCATGTCAAAAGCTCAATAACTAGTATGTCCACCATCGGCATTGAGAACAGCAGTGCATCGACGACGCATAGAGCCTATCAAACGTGCAAGGAAGGCTTGTGCGATGTCACGCCAGATTCTCTCAAGTTCTGCTGCAAGGTCAAGGACGTTATCTTGCGGATGAGGAAGACGGCGTAGACGTCGGTCCAGCTCGTCCCAAACATGCTCTATCGCGGGAGAGATCCGGTGAATTTGCAGGCCTAGGCAGTAAGTCAACGTCGTGGTGTTGCAAGAAATCCATAGCAACCCTTGCCGTATGAGGGCGGGCATTGTCATGTTGGAATATAAACCCAGGGCCATGACGTTGCAGAAAAGGAATTGCCATAGGTCGAAGAATCTGATCCCTGTAGCCCACACCAGTTAAGTTGCCCTGAACAATCACCAAAGGAGTTCTTTGGCGTGCTGTTATTCCACCCCAAATCATCACGGAACCACCACCAAAGAGATTCCTCTCCAAGACAAAGGCCTGCGTTCTCCCACGCGTCTATAGGCACGTTGACGTCCATCACTATGGGAAATGTTAAACCTGGACTCATCTGTAAAACCAACATTTCTCCACCAAAACAAGGGTCTGCGGACATGATTTCGGCACCACATTCGGCGAGCTTGTCGATGACGTTGTGTCAGGATTGGCCGTATGGCGGGACGTCGTGGTCTGATCCGTAATGACGTAAACGTTGTCGAACTGTGTTGGGGTGGATACGGCGAAGTTCTGGGATGGTTCGGGCAGTCATCACTGCAGTCTGAAACCTGTGGCGAAGATGGGTCACCCTTATCCATCTGTCCTGTCTTGGCGTTGTTACACGTGGACGTCCAGAACGTGGCCGATCGATGACGTCATTTGTGTTCTGGTAGCGTCTCACCAGTGCAGAAATGGTGTTCCGGTGGCAGTGGAAATGTGCAGCCACTTGTCGTTGAGACATTCTCCCACGGACCATCCCAATGGCCTCATGACGTTGTGCAGACGTGATCGCAAGGGCAGGGGTTGAGCTTTCCCAAAGTGACAGTATTGTGTGGCATTCATTTGCTCTGTTTCTCTTTCCCGGAATGCACGTGCAACAACGTATTGCACGTCTCAAGGACGAACCCACTGACGTCACGGAACGTGGCACGTGCATGCATGTTGGATACATGTCACTAATCTCTGAGTTTAAATCAGATTGGCGGCACTCATTCGTGGCATGATGATTTTCTCTTTTCAAGGCAAAGAGCGAATGACAAAAATAAATACGTTTCCTTTTGTAAAAGGATAGCTTTTCCGTTGACTTGCGCGTGCATTTTGCTTTGCATGTTTTCTTGGTGACGTTTTGGCGAATATTTCTCCAAACGCTCTAAAACAACGGAAAAAGGTTAAAA
The DNA here is from genome assembly GCF_003918875.1 of Haliotis rubra. Taxonomy (NCBI): domain Eukaryota; kingdom Metazoa; phylum Mollusca; class Gastropoda; order Lepetellida; family Haliotidae; genus Haliotis; species Haliotis rubra. The sequence goes on from NW_025766253.1 coordinate 20,671, forward strand.
TTGCCGCGTTTTGGCGTTGATGCTCTTCATCATCAAACATTGAGTGAGCGAGTGAGTTATTATTTAACGTCACATCGGCAATATTTCAGCCAAATCGTGACGAGAACATATGTGACATTGAAATGGAATAGATGTATAATATACTAGGCACATAAAGAAACTGTGCATACACAAATTTAAAATCTAAATTTATCAAACCTGTGTAGACACATAAGGATTTAAACTCAGAGATTAGTGACATGTATCCAACATGCATGCACGTGCCACGTGTTGAAGGGAAAAGAGTGAGTGAGGGGACGGTTGTTGAAGGAAAAGAGTGAGTGCGGGGACGGTTGTTGAAGGTAAAAAGAATGAGCGAGGGATGGTTGTTGAAGGGAAAGAGTGAGTGAGGGGGCGGTTGTTGAAGGGAAAAGAGTGAGTGAGGGGACGGTTGTTGAAGGGAAAAAAGTGAGAGAGGGCACAGTTCTTGAAGGAGGAGTGAGTGAGGGGACAGTTGTCCCCTCACTCACTCTTTTCCCTTCAACAACCGTCCCCCTCACTCACGCTCTTCCCTTCAACAACCATCCCCTCACTCATTCACTTTACCCACCAACAACCACGCCTTTGTTCTCTCTCTGTTCCCGCCAACAGCGTCTGACACCTCGATTCCCGCCAACAACCGACCACACTTCTGATGACATTTAACACGTGTTAACATATTCAGAGAGATCATTTTTGTGAATTTTACCGAAGTGTTTTGACGAATAATTGTATGAATGAATATTGCTTTGCGCCACAGTAGCAATTAACCAGCCTTTCAAGGCGAGAGATGTATTGTGTTTTACAATATGTTACACTATAAAAGTGATGTTGAAAATCACTAAGGTTTCATTCAAATATCACATTTAAGCCCAATTCACACTATAGCAGGATCGCTGTACGAATGCATAATTTAGGCATCGTGTAGGCATCGTGTTGTGATTGTGTTGTGATCCAACAGTGATGTGTGTTGTGATTGTGTTGTGATCCAACAGTGATTGTGTTGTGATTGTGTTCGTAGCCCAGCACGATTATTCAAATTTGAAACCTTTTTTAAAATTGTTTAAATCGTGATGAGGTCGTGTTGATCGTGGAGTCATTATATAGGCACCGTGTGGTGTTCTTTGTAGTGATTGTATTGATCGGGCTTCATTGTTCTGGACACGACTCCACCGCGAACACAACACGAGCAGGAAATGTTTCGTGTTGCAATCCGTACTACTATCGAGCTCCTGTTAATTTTAATATGAGATGTGAACACGTTTGGTACTCGCTGTGTACAGGAAGTCAACACGAAGGTGCACGATGACTACACGATCGAAGTACGATCAAAACACGATGAGGCGGACTGAGCTTACACCAATCAGAGCACTTATCACCCAAAGGTTTCCCTCAAGCGCGCTCATGTGGTGAAGGCTATGCTAATCTAGACAAAAATGAAAGACTTTTGGGACTGTGACAATGAATATCTTGACGGTGTATTTGGTAGTGCTCTAAATAGGTACAGCAACAAGCGTACTGTCTTTTGGAAGGGTACACAAAGGCCGCAGTCTAAGACTAACTTCATCGTTTTACAGTGAAATACTTGTCCCCTTGTGATGGACGGACATGCATGAGTATCTTACTTGTATCTCTGGCAGGTTGTATGATGTACAAGCTTAGCGAGTGGGGAAGAGCAAAGCTTCTGCCGTCCGGTTGTCGTGTCAGTTTCAACCACGTGAAGTCCGTGCACTACCGTCGCTCCGACTTACGGCGGACGACAAGCTGATGGTGAAGCGGCCTTAGCCGTGTTATAAAACTTGGTCAGACTGTACACAGTGTGGGGTACCGGTGAGACCGATCTGGATTGGGTCGTTTGACAAGCAGAACAGTACAAGAAATAAACACATAACAGGTGTCCTCTTAAACCGTTATCGTGAAGTGAACTGACAAGCCAAAGCAATTCTAGGAGAGTGAGTAGAGATTCCGATCAACTGATTAATACCCATAAATTGATTGATCAGTGCAATTGTTGCAAACGTAGGCACGCCCTCCCACCGCCATTTAGATATACATTATTGTCCCCTCCTTGCGGCTCACTTACCCTCTCAGGAGATGAGTGAGTGAGTTTAGTCTTTGTCATACTCCGGAATATTGCTGGAGTGCGGCGTAAAACTAAACTCCTAAAAACAATTAAAGTAAAGTTAATCTAACTACTATTTTAACCGAAGTATAACTGTTATGTTAATCAAAGGCTAGAATTTTTAACTTTACTCCTTTTAACCGCAGTATACATGTCATTTTTATATATGGCCAGATTGTCTAAAATTCTAGCTGAAGGGATGGTGTAAATCCAGCTGGGGTCCATGCAGGAAGTCCGCATGGTCCCTACTATGGTGATCTACCTACAGTTGTTGACAATCTATAGCTGGTTGTCCCCTGCCGCAACGCGGAACGGGGACTATGTTTTCAGCAGTCCGTCCGTCCATCCACAGGGGGCCTGTCACGCTTAGAAACCATAGATGCTGTCAACGTGGCTTGAATTAATAAACGAATTTATAAGGTGAGTTTTCGCTGTCTTGGGTGATCCATGATTTTGGCTTGGAATTGCGGAGGTAGCTGTTTTCGGTGAGTCGTGGCGTATAACTTTGAAATAATGATCCGATTGTGACCATTTATAGCTCATTTTGTAGGGAAATCATCTCGCTTTTGATCCGTAGTAGGCCTCGGCGGGCCTTAAAAACTAGACTAATAAGAAAATCTTAAAGATTTTAACTATGAGGGACAATACAACATAGAACAAGTGTTTGCCATTAATATGACAATGTCCCCGCCGCTAAAGAAGAATGAAATATTTATAACATATTTACTACTTTGTATTTTTTGGTCACATACTAGATGCCTGAAATGACTGGTGTCTACATAATCACCCATTGTAGGCTGTCGACTTACTTGAAGACATTGTGTGCAATGTTTTTATGAAATATCGCGTTTACATAAGTTTAAGAAGTGGTCAAAGTGTCGTTGTGACCTTGAAAATAAGGTCAAGATCACCAACATCAACTGGTCTCTGCGTAATCCCCCATGTAGGCTGTCACTTTGAAGACATTGGTTACAAAAGTACATGAGATATCGCGTTAACAAGAATCGGGACGGACGGACGCACATGGGCGTGTCACGCTTAGAAACAGGGTTAGAAAGACATGTAGGTATATAGACCCTACCCTAGTACTATGTAAAAGGAAAGGGATGTAACGACGGAACCACCCCTCCCTCAATCTAAAGTTAGATTTCACCACGTAAACTATTTTTAAGGCCCCAGACTGTACACAGGTGCGGTGGCCTGTGAGGCTAATGATACCGACAAGCAGAACACGAATTGATTGCCGGAGTAGTGAGTGTGTGGGTTAAAATTCAAAGTCATATCGGCAGCGTTTCAGCCATATCGTGACCATGAGATATGTATGTCAAATAAAATCATAAATATAAAAATCTGTCAACCAAGTACAGCAAAATAATCACGGATCTAACCTTAAAACTGATATGTAATCTTGAAACAGCAATTTGTGTTCACGGACTTGATTTGTGTTTGTCGCATCCCATGGCCAGTTTTACCAGGATGTGATACACTGGGGTGTCTGGTCCTGACTCTATTGTTTAAGAAGCTGCGCCCGCTGGAATATTGCATCTGTAATAGGCACCTAGCGCGTGAGTGTGTATAATAGACGCCCAGTGACAGGAGAACGTTGCGGATGTGTGACAGGTGTCAGTTGGCTACTGAGATGTTATGCTTTGCGTTGTGTTTTTAGAATTGGTTTCTTGGCGTGGTCAGTACATCTTGTCTGCAGGTTCTGTGTGAGTGATTCTGACAGGTTTTCCCAATTTAACTCAATTAAAGTCACAACAAAAGAATATTATGTTTCCATTCTTGTTTATTTGAAAAAATGGATGAGAAAGTTAGATCTAGTCAAATATTCAGAACAAACAATCCTACGTATTTCCCCCTCCCTACCTACCTAAACCCTACTCAAAATACAGTTAACTTTTTTGTTTACGTCCACCCCTTATACCTTTCTCCCGAAAACAACAAGACAAACCCTACTTATTCCTATGCTATTTCTCCCCTCCCCAAGCTATCACTACATCAGCACGACATTCCATGAACACAATCAACAATAAGTGGAAACTTAGTTTGGTCTTGATACAAGACTCGAGGTCGAAAAAACCTTACCCGATGCGGGTATCGGACGACTGACGATTCCCTTCTTCTTCTTCTTCGGTTAGATGCTTTGGAGGTCGCCTTCGCCTGCAGGCATTTCGGCAGACCCTATCCCGCCTTGGGATGCGTGGGTGTCCCTCCTTGGGACTCGTGGTGGAGGCTGTGGTGTCCCTCCTTGGGACGCATGGGCTGGGCCTGGGTGTCCCTCCTTGGGACGCATGGTTGGGCCGGAGATTCCCACCTTGGGACTTATGGGGCTGGATCGGAGTGTCCCTCCTTGGGACGCATGGTTGGACCCCTGATTGTCCCTCCTTGGGACGCCTGGGCTGGACTGGGTGTCTCTCTTGTGTTGACCCTCGTTGGGTCGCATGGTTGTCCCTCTTTGGGACGCATGGATGTATATATACGTGTGCGTGAGCATATATAAGTTTGTTTCTTGTTGTTGTTGTTTTTGTTTTTGTTTTGTTTTGTTTTGTTTTGTTTTGGTTTTGGGGGTTGTTGTTGTTTGGGGGTGGGGGTATTTGGGAGTAGACATGGCTACTCCCCTGTTTTCACCCTGGGGAGTGCACACGGCCTGGGGAGTGGACACGGCCACCCCCGTGCTTTCACCCTGGGGACAGGACACGGCCACCCCTTTGTACTCACCCTGGGGTGTAGTCACACACACACCCTGCTTTCACCCTGGATAGTGGACACTGATGCTCCCCTGTACTCACCCTTGGGAGTGGACACGGACATACCACTGTACTCACCCTTGGGAGTGGACGCGGCCACCTCCCTGCTATCACCCTGGGGAGTGGACACGACCACTCCCCTGTACTCACCCCCTTGGGAGTGGACGCGGCTACCTCCCCTGCTATCACTCTGGGAAGTGGACACGGACATACCACTGTACTCACCCTTGGGAGTGGACGCGGCCACCTCCCTGCTATCACCCTGGGAGTGGACACGACCACTCCCCTGTACTCACCCTTGGGAGTGGACGCGGCCACCTCCCTGCTATCACCCTGGGGAGTGGACACGGACATACCACTGTACTCACCCTTGGGAGTGGACGCGGCCACTTCCCTGCTATCACCCTGGGGAGAGGACACGGCCATCCCCCTGCTCTCATCCTGGGGAGTGGACACGACCGCTCCCCTGTACTCACCCTCTAATTCCCCTATTGGGGAGGCGTCGAGTTGACTCTCTTTGGGTCGCATGATGGTTGGGCGGACCAGGTATTTTCATTTGGTCCTTGGGGTCTGTGTGCAATGACCCCGGTGATGGCCCTGCAACTGATGTGGCGTGACGTGGGAGTTTGGGCGTTATTATCTCCCTGTGGGGCTGGGCTGGTCCTCTGAGGTCGGGAGTTTGGGCGTTATTATCTCCCTGTGCGGCTGGGCTGGTCCTCTGAGGTCGGGAGTTTGGGCGTTATTATCTCCCTGTGCGGCTGGGCTGGTCCTCTGAGGTCGGGAGTTTGGGCGTTATTATCTCCCTGTGCGGCTGGGCTGGTCCTCTGAGGTCGGGAGTTTGGGCGTTATTATCTCCCTGTGCGGCTGGGCTGGTCCTCTGAGGTCGGGAGTTTGGGCGTTATTATCTCCCTGTGGGCTGGGCTGGTCCCTCTGAGGTCGTGAGGAGTTTGGGCGTTATTATCTCCCTGTGGGGCTGGGCTGGTCCTCTGAGGTCGGGAGTTTGGGTGTTATTATCTCCCTGTGGGGCTGGGCAGGTCCTCTGAGGTCGGGAGTTTGGGCGTTATTATCTCCCTGTGGGGCTGGGCCGGTCCTCTGAGGTCGTGAGCTTGGGCGTTATTATCTCCCCTGTGGGCTGGGCTGGTCCTCTGAGGTCGTGAGTTTGGGCGTTATTATCTCCCTGTGGGGCTGGGCTGGTCCTCTGAGGTCGGGAGTTTGGGCGTTATTATCTCCCTGTGGGGCTGGGCCGGTCCTCTGAGGTCGGGAGTTTGGGCGTTATTATCTCCCTGTGCGGCTGGGCTGGTCCTCTGAGGTCGGGAGTTTGGGCGTTATTATCTCCCTGTGCGGCTGGGCTGGTCCTCTGAGGTCGGGAGTTTGGGCGTTATTATCTCCCTGTGAGGCTGGGCTGGTCCTCTGAGGGGAGTTTGGGCGTTATTATCTCCCTGTGCGGCTGGGCTGGTCCTCTGAGGTCGGGAGTTTGGGCGTTATTATCTCCCTGTGAGGCTGGGCTGGTCCTCTGAGGTCGGGAGTTTGGGCGTTATTATCTCCCTGTGAGGCTGGGCTGGTCCTCTGAGGTCGGGAGTTTGGGCGTTATTATCTCCCTGTGAGGCTGGGCTGGTCCTCTGAGGTCGGGAGTTTGGGCGTTATTATCTCCCTGTGGGGCTGGGCTGGTCCTCTGAGGTCGGGAGTTTGGGCGTTATTATCTCCCTGTGAGGCTGGGCTGGTCCTCTGAGGTCGGGAGTTTGGGCGTTGGCTATCTCCCTGTGGGCTGGGCTGGTCCTCTGAGGTCGGGAGTTTGGGCGTTATTATCTCCCTGTGAGGCTGGGCTGGTCCTCTGAGGTCGGGAGTTTGGGCGTTATTATCTCCCTGTGAGGCTGGGCTGGTCCTCTGAGGTCGGGAGTTTGGGCGTTATTATCTCCCTGTGGGGCTGGGCTGGTCCTCTGAGGTCGGGAGTTTGGGCGTTATTATCTCCCTGTGAGGCTGGGCTGGTCCTCTGAGGTCGGGAGCTTGGGCGTTATTATCTCCCTGTGCGGCTGGGCTGGTCCTCTGAGGTCGGGAGTTTGGGCGTTATTATCTCCCTGTGAGGCTGGGCTGGTCCTCTGAGGTCGGGAGTTTGGGCGTTATTATCTCCCTGTGGGCTGGGCTGGTCCTCTGAGGTCGGGAGTTTGGGCGTTATTATCTCCCTGTGCGGCTGGGCTGGTCCTCTGAGGTCGGGAGCTTGGGTGATATGTTCTCCCTGCCACCCCCGGGCAGACGGAAGTCTGGCTGATTGATATAATTTCTTTTAGATATACTGACATAGTTCACTTTTCAGAAGAAAGTTGGCAAGAGGCCTGTACATTGCATGATGCTCCGTGGGAGCCAGCAGCTGCGTGGCTGTCAATGTACCTAGCCCTGTGTCTTCTCTGAGTGTTTGCCTGGTGGTGTCAATACGCTGGCAATCCAGTATAATGTGAGGGACAGTAGCTTTGGTGTAGCCATTCTTTCCCACAGAGGTTACTTGTCATATCTTCCTACGAACCTCTGTTCTAATACGGCCATATTTCCCGGTTCTCGTAAAAATCCCCTAGCGGCAAAAAGATCGCAACACGAATTATCTCCCTTCTTTCTATCCAATCAGAACACGTGTTACATCGACTTAGATTCAACTTGACTAACACAAGCAAATGTGGGGCCACAAATATCCCCCATCTGCCGGGGACTTGTGTTGATGTTACACACAAGATGTTTAATGGCTAGCTTGTCCGTTGTCAACGAGGGCGATGGAGACGCCACTGATCCGCCATAACATGACTGAGTTCTGTCTAGAAGAAACGTTTGCGCATCGCGCAGGGGAAGAAGTTTAGTTTTCTCGAAGCATACGGAAATTACCGAGGCCTTGCGAATGATCACTTTTGAAACAACTAAATCTGATTGCACAACTAAATCTGATTGCCGAACGAGTCTTGAACGCTCACACCATGACAGGGCCGTATTAGAACAGAGGTTATGTAGGAAGATATGACAGGAGTAACCTCTGTGGGAAGAGAATGTGGTGTGGCATGTTTGACAGTTTTTGTAAGAGGTTTTGTGATACCTAGCCTAAGGCGGGTGATCATGATGTCGACTCGCCTGTTTTGTGAGGGAGTGGTTCGCTTCCCTTTCACATTGGGGCGGAGTCCATGATACCATCTGCCTTTGTCTGAGGTGTCCCATTGCCTCTGCCACTTGCTAGTAATTGAACTTTGGATCATGCTACGAATTTCGCTTTTTGAGTAAGGATGGTCCAGTGACACGTCAAATTCTAGCGCTTGTCTAGCTAATTTGTCAGCTCTCTCATTACCGGGGATGTCTATGTGAGATGGTATCCAACACAGCGTGATCTCTTTCTCATTTTCCCTTCTTAGTGTCTGAATGAGAACCAAAATGTCCCGGATGGTGTCAGGTCTACTACTCGAATGCTTAGTTGCCAGTGACTGCAGTGCACTGAGAGAGTCAGAGAGGATGACCACTCTTTTCTCTCTAAGGTTTCGACTGTACCTTAATGCATGGTGTATGGCTTCTAGCTCCGCTGTGTAGACTGACTGTCCGTTGGGAAGGCGGACCAAGATTGTTTGGTTTGTAGAGGCTGTGTATATCTGATACCACAGGCGGTTCTATTTCTCACAGGATCCTTGGATCCGTCGGTATATATGTGAGCCGAGTCTTCGTAAAGTGAGTCAATCCTACCAAGCGCAATGCTTCGTAGCCACATTGGGTTTTCACGTTTAGGCACGATTCCCTACCTAGGGTAGGCTTATATAACTGACATCGTGCCACGTGACTGGGGAAATCCCGAATTCGGCCAATGCGCACACTCCTTGCATCTCTGCCCCTCAAGATGGTGGAGCATGCAAGAAGCGTGACATCATCCTGTCTCCCCAGCCACGAGGTCCGCATGGGCCAAAGCTTCTACACATAGGACTACAAAAGGTAGGTACTACGTCGGCCGCCCACCCAACTACCTAACCTAACTCACCCGCTATGAAACTACTGTAAACGTATTATATTTAGCATACTTATGCCGCGAGATGCCCACATTCCCCCACCCCTTTAAAGTCAAAAGTTACCCTTTGCTAAATCTAATCTCCTAGAAATCCCCCAAAATATATAAAAATATTAAAAAAATTAAATAAATATAGCACTGAACAAAAGAACAAAACAAGTAAGTAACAATTAACAAGAAAAAAATGCGATTTAAATGCGGTGTAATCAGTCACTGGGAACTCCTGCATCGACCTTCTGATCCTCAGCCTCTTTGAGCTTCATGGCTCAGATGTCTCCGGGGCATGGCTGCTCTGGCCTGAGCCGCCTGGTCCTGAGCTAACCGGCGGGAAGCTGGCAGAGGATCCCCTCCGAGAGAGGAGACATATCCCCGGGTCCCGAAACTGCCAGTTCCTTAGTTGTATCACTGTCACGCTGCCAGGAGAAGTAAGGGTCTTAGCATGTTCTTCAGCACTCTTCTTCCTCTGGAACACCTTGAAGCATGTGGTGCACTAGTAGTATACCAGGCTCAACCAGGACCTGCCTGAGCTAAGCCCCCATGTGACGTCACAGGTCAAGGGGCAACCGAAAGTGACGTCATAACAACATAACGGATGTGCCGTCATTACCGGAAGTGACATGAATTCTGGATAAGATATGGTTAGGGTAGTCCACACTTATTGAGTCGGTCTGTCTGCCGCATATGAGTGCTTTCACACTGTCAAAGTTGATATGCTGGCTTGCAGGATAGTTGAGTGTGAACCCCTAACCTTTGCTACACACTGTCCTTGTGCCGTTTTTTAGGTCGTGTCAGTTTGTAGGCATAGTTCTTTGGGTCACCTGACACGAAAGTTGATATGCTGTTGCCATACAGTTCATCTGGCAGGTCTCCCAAAGTCTCCTAACGACGGATTCCAAGCATCAGGCTTGTGGACGTAAATGATGCTGTCCGTGTCAAAATACAGCACCCTCCGTTCAAGCGGCGTCAAGTATTTGTGAAAAAACATTAAGATATATTGTAAATACTTTTATTAGATATTCATATAATGTCTCAAATTTTCCATATTGAAGTTATTTACTTAAGTTCTAACTTTGCTATTGAATCTAATACCTTACCTGTATAAATTGAGCCGTGCTTGTGCTGTAACCCAGGCGGCGATGACGACATCGGAGGCAGGATGCGATGAGTCGAAATCTGTCCTTGGTTCCGTGGAGACGAACAGCATATTTTCGTTGACGATGAGGACATATTTGACTTCATGCCACTGGTCTCTCCACATGGCAAAGAAAGCGGAACGTTCTGTGATATAGCTGAAATTTTCCAAACACTATCTCTGTCCAAACTTGCCTGATTTTTCCCTGATTTTCCTGACCCTTCTTTCTGGAAAATCTTCTCTACATAATTTTGAGTATCAGTACACCCATCAGGGAGGCCGCTAGCTTCTTGTTTTATTTTGAAGAAGTTATCCACATAGTTTCCAAAGAGACCTCCTTGATGGGTATTTCTACAGTATTGGGAAAACCTATCAAAATGCCAGGCTTCGAATATGTGTAGAACCCTGTATCCACACTCGCGTACTGCTGTCTGCACCTCAATGGTTGTGTATGTTCCCACCCATGCACGTTCCTCATCCGTATGACAACAACCCCCATCAAACTGGCCTATCTACACATGTTCTGCATAGAGGGAATATGAGTTTCCCTCCAGCTCTGTAATACGGCAATAAGGGATGGTACAGTTGTGAGGGAGGAAGAGTGCGACACTGGATGAGTACGTCCTTCTAGCTGATTCAATAGGAAACGGAATTTAAACAATCATTTGTTACCTTGGCTTACGTTCAGTTCACAAAGACCAGGTAAGTAACATATTTCTACTCTACTTTCTACAATGTTTTCATTGACTATAAGTATGCAGTGATATAAGCAACAGGTCACATTCCAAAATACTACGAATTATGTCAAGTCCACAGATCGGGTCGAACTACAAAGAAATAAGAATGTTCTTTGCTTATCATTAAGTATTCATTCATTGAGTTCTCAAGAAACAGGCAACATTTTCCCTCTGGACAAATCTATGATGTAAGGTACTAACATTCAAGTCTCTCCAGGAACTGTAAATAACTGATTTTGGAAAAAACAACAACATTGGTCTGACACTGTCAGGAACGCCCTACTACAAAAGGCATCGAGTACCTGTTTACATGTCGATGTCTGGTGGGCTGCCACTTGCTGGGGTGCAGGTGAAGCTGTTGGGTCTGGGGTCAACACAAACATTGCAGACTACGTTTGGGTTAAAATTCTTGCCTGAACATAGGACTGTGTGAAGCGGCATGGTACACGTGTAAAATAAACTACGACATATAGTTGTCCCTCTTTAGGCTCTGACCCGTGATGATCCATGTTAGAATTGGTCTTCACCAACCCACGTTTGTCGTTCGTAACAGGCGACTAACGGGATCGGGTGGTCAGACTCACTGACTTGGTTGACACATGTCATCATATCGAAAGTGCGCATATCGACGCTCGTGATGTGGATCACTGTATTGTTTGGTCTAGACTCGATTACTTACAAACTGTGATATTGCTTATTACAGAGACAACAAACCAATAAAACACATCTTTAGCCTCAGCCCATAATTCTGATATGTTTGTCCACAGCAAATTGCTGACCAGGAAGGTTTGCTTGGAAAGTGCCGGTTGTTCAGTAGATTCATGCAAATGAGTGAACAACTTTAGTTCATTGTCTACATGGACATTCAGTTTGAATACCAACGTCTACGGGCGAAATGAGATGTGTGTGGAGACCTGTTTATTCAAATCCCAATATCTCAGAATATAATATGAAGACACAATTTCAGTTTTACTATGATTCATCTGCAGATTTACTGAAGGAAGTGTTGCAGAAAACAGAAAACTCCCCCATTGACGAACAACAACCACGGGGAGGTGAAGGACGCCACCGTCGTGTGATCCGGAAAAAGTTTGTTTTCATATTTGATTTTTCATCTTTAACCAGCAGTATTTTTGTAGGCCAACACAGCAACATACATATATATATATATATAGTAGATGGTCTCTTCAGTTCAGAAAATTCTATGATACAGTCTTGGCAATTGCCTATAATAGATATTTGTGATATTTCCTATAGCGAAGAATTGTTTACTGCATAAGGATAGCGAAGCTTGGTTTCATCAACTTTGGAATGATGTTGGTCAGTGTAATGGTGATAAGCTGCGGACATACCGCTTGTTTTAGGTCAGTGTAATGGTGATAAGCTGCGAACATACCGCTTGTTTAGGTCAGTGTAATGGTGATAAGCTGCGGACATACCGCTTGTTTAGGTCAGTGTAATGGTAATAAGCTGCGGACATACCGCTTGTTTAGGTCAGTGTAATGATGATAAGCTGCGGACATACCGCTTGTTTAGGTGACATACCGCTTGTTTAGGTCAGTGTAATGGTGATAAGCTGCGGACATACCGATTGTTTAAACATACGTTATATACTGAAGCCTATGTTCCTGCTTCCCGTGAGCGTTCACAACCCAGTACATTCAGTAAAACTACGCTGTGGCACCCTTCCCTACAAATAGAGCTTAGGTAGGTTTCCCGGCCTAAAGTGCCTCTCCAACAAAGAATTTGTAAATTTTGTAACAGTAATAACACTGAGGATGAGGCCTATTTTCTCACTGTCCGTAATTTCTTCACTGATTTGAGGTATGAGTTTTGGAAATATGTATCATCTGCTCATCCTTTCTGTTTACTTCTCAGTCCGGCTGTTATTGTCTAACAGTACGCTGGGTGTTGTCTGTTTCACCTGAAATATTATATATATTTTATGATATGTTTTATCATGACATTTATGCTGTGTATTTGTATGAGCACGTGACACCGAACTATATTTTTTTTCTTCTTCTTCTATAAAATGTATATCTTTGTATATCTTGGGTCACCCCTTACGACCGATTAGCCTTGTGTAAATTACTCCCCTCATCATTTCACCAGCACAGCATACAAACCACTGTAGATCCAACATGGTTTAACCAGAGGTCCTTACAGGCTAGTTTTTGTGTTGTGTATGTTCCTATGTACTTGTTGTACTTATATAAAGTATTTACGCCTTATTGGCCTTGGGTAAAATATTAATCCTCACTACTTTACCAACCTGTAGGCTTTGTAGAACAACATCGACCATTTGCTTCTTCCATGTCTCATATCAATCATAATAAGAAGGCAACAACAATCATAACATAGTCATGGCAAAGTTTTAGGTTGAACATCTACAAGTTGTATTTATGTATTATACTGTTTTGCTGCAGAACGCTCGTCAAACCTCTCTTCATGTGTACTAAAGAGATAAACAGAATAAATAAAACTCTGTCTATCGAATAATGGTATTTCATGTTTTCTTAAAGTGGGCGCCGGCTGGCTGATCAGGACCAAGGGTGTCTGCCATCACCTTCTCAGCAGTAGCGGCAGCCGACCGGAAAGGATTATTTCGGGCTTGCGCCTTCACTCGGCAACAGTTGATAATTGAATCAACTCGAGAAGATTTTATCATTACTCAATGGGTGGCGGTGAAAGTATTAGATAAGTTGATCTATTAATTCTTTTGTCAACCTGTTTTCTCACTCTCACGTCAGTCGGTACACAGGGAGTAGCGGGGTGATTGGATATCTTGATCTGACTCATGGTGACTTGTGATCTCACTGCTACACTGTACACAGTTGTTATATAGGGTAAAACAAACATTTTACATTATCTTGTTTTGCCTCTGTCATTGTGCTTAAGGAAACAAATACGGTAGGAGGGGAGCAGCTTATCTCCCTTTAAACACATTGAAAATAAATCCTTACATGTTGTCTGTAGATAAGGCAGACACTATGTCTGGAGTTATTTTCTGTCTGAAACCTTACTATGTCTGGAGTTGTGGTGTTGTGTGTAGATAAGGCAGACACTATATGTCTGGGGTTATTTTCTGTCTGAAACCTCAATGTGTCTAGAGTTGTGGTGTTGTGTGGTCCTGTGCACAGAACCCAGGTCACCAATCTCCGGACCTATCCCCTATCGAGCATGCTTTGGATGAAATGGAGCGACGTTTTCGTCAAGAAAAGAATCAGCCATTGCCGTTAGCTGAATTGGGACAAGCGTTGGTTCAGACATGGAATAACATTCCCCAAGCTTTCTCCAATCGCTTAGTGTCATTTATACATCGTCGTTTTCAAGCCTGCATCGACGCCAATGGTGGACACACACGATAATGGATTTTGAACACTTTGATGCCAGATCAAGGGCGTGTCAGGGCGGTGGGGTAGCCTAGTGGTTAAAGTGTCCGCTCGCCACACCTTAGAACCGGTTCGATTCCCCACATGGGTACAATGTGTGAAGACGATGTCGTATTGGCCACACTAGATATACGCATGAGTACCTATTAAAAGGTGAGGATCCTCCGTTTTGTATCCCTTTGTGATGAACGAATCACAGTCAAGCATGTCTTGCTTGACTGTGTTGAGTACTCCATCACAAGGGATATCTATTTCAAATCACGAACTATGAAGGATCTTTTACTAATATAAGTCATCATTTAATTATTGCTTTTTTAAAAAAGAATTAAATTTGTTAACAGATTTGTAAATAGCTAAATATTTTATGATTGGAAGTCTGAATTAGTAACATAGATTGTTAGTGGCTGTATCCTCGAGGGGTTAAAGTACTGTAAAATTATTGTCCTCCTGCGAGGGTACGTAAGTCCCAAAACATTCAAAGTAAATTTCAACTTTCCGTTTTTAATCGTAGAATATTTGTAATGTTAATGTATGGCTAGATATGTCTTAATTGCTAACGGCTGAGGGGATGATATAAATCCAGCTAGGGCCCATGCAGGTAGCAAATGTACTGTAAGTCCCCATGGTCCCTAGTATGGTGATCTACCTTCAGTTGTTGGCGATCTATAGCCCATTTTTAGATTGTGTTGTCCCCTATGGTTAAAATGTTTTAGATTCAATTACTAGTTTTACATATATATATCTGTGATACTCTAGTTGCTTTACTGTCCTTCGATGACAGGTTTTATAATATATACATATTCCATTACAATGTAAAATGTTCTCGTCACGATATGGCTGAAATATTGCCGATGTGACGTTAAATATTAACTCACTCACTCACTCACTCACAATGTGTGAAGCCCATTTCTGGTGTCCCCCACCGTGATATTGCTGGAATATAGTTTCAAGCGGTGTAAAACTAAACTCACTCACCACTCACTCACTCAAGGGATTATCACGATGCCTTGGGTCAAATCATACAATTTCGATATTATCCTTTCAACAGTTAAATAGTGATTTAAGTAAATTCCCACAAATCATGTAATTATGTTTTGCAATAAAAATGTCATAACATTAAATAGTGCATAGTTACATTATTCCAGCACTACTTGATATAGTTCAGTTTGAGTTTGAATTTCAGTTTGATACCTCATTGTGTCTAGCGAAGGCAGACCATCTATCTGGAGATACATTCTATTTGATACCTTATTGTGTCTAGCGAAGGCAGACCATCTATCTGGAGACACATTCTATTTAATAACCTCATTGTATCTAGCGAAGGCAGACCGTCTATCTGGAGACACATTCTATTTGATACCTTATTGTGTCTAGCGAAGGCAGACCATCTATCTGGAGACACATTCTACTTATTACCTTATTGTGTCTAGCGAAGGCAGACTGTCTATCTGGAGACACATTCTATTTGATACATTATTGTGTCTAGCGAAGGTAGACCGTCTATCTGGAGACACATTCTATTTGATACATCATTGTGTCTAGCGAAGGCAATCCGTCTATCTGGAGACACATTATATTTGATACCCTATTGTGTCTAGCGAAGGTAGACCGTCTATCTGGAAACACATTCTATTTGATACCTTAGACGGTCTGCCTTCGCTAGACAATATCTGGAGACACATTCTATTTGATACATCATTATGTCTAGCGAAGGCAATCCGTCTATCTGGAGACACATTATATTTGATACCCTAATATCTGCTCCTGATATAGTCTACCCGTGTAGACCCTGGTTAGAATGTGCCTTCGGTAACCCATGCTTGTCGTAATAGACCACTACCGGTCAGGCTCGCTGACTTGCTTGACACATGCCATCGGTTCCCAATTGCGCAGATTGATGCTCATGCTGTTGATCACTGGATTGTCTGGTCCAGACTCGATTATTTACAGACCGCCGCCATATAGCTGGAATATTGCTGAGTGCGGCGTAAAACTAAAACTCACTCACTGCACTCCTGATGTAGTCACAACTATACAATCGACACTTTTAGAAACGAGGAAGGAGTTTTGCCGCTTCTGTTTATAGTAGTACTTTTGCCGTACCACTATGTCTTGTAAACAATCATGTCTCACACAATCCAGTGATGGACAGGCAACCCACTGATGGACCAGCCAATCCAGTGATGGACAGGCAACCCACTGATGGACCAGCCAATCCAGTGATGCACCAGCCAGTCCAGAGATGGACCACACAATCCCATGATGGACCACACAATCCCGTAATGGACAGGCAACCCACTGATGGACCAGCCAATCTAGTGATGGACCACACAATCCAGTGATGGACCACACAATCCCGTGATGGACAGGCAACCCACTGATGGACCAGCCAATCCAGTGATGCACCAGCCAGTCCAGAGATGGACCACACAATCCCATGATGGACCACACAATCCCGTAATGGACAGGCAACCCACTGATGTACCAGCCAATCCAGTGATGGACCACACAATCCAGTGATGGACCACACAGTCCCGTGATGGACAGGCAACCCACTGATGGACCAGCCAATCCAGTGATGCACCAGCCAGTTCAGAGATGGGCCACACAATCCAGTAATGGACCACACAATCCCATGATGGACAATACAACGCAGTTCTTATTTTGTTGAAACTAATTCTATTTCTGAAGTTTGCCAGCTGTTTGCCAGTTCCCTTTTTTTGGCTGACAAGTAACGTGAAGTAACTATAGATGTAGATGAAACAGTATGAAATTTTCATGTGACCCCGTGTCGGGACGCACTGACCTTACGGGAGGAGGACATGACGTGTCACTTTTACAATAAAATCTAGGACCAGGCTGGGTCATCGTGACATAAAACATGACAACACGGTGACAATGGGACAATAGGTTAGAGGAGAGGAGGGTAATGGGGGTGGGGTACTTCTGGTCAAGTGTCTTGTTAATTTGCAACAGTCTTCCCAAACCATGCTGCATAGCTTTCAGTGACAAGTCATGTCATTGTCTATTGTCGAGTTTCGGTTGCAGTGTAGAGAATCTTCCTGTTTATTGTTGCTGTTTCAGTTCTGGGAAACCTGTGTGACTATCTAAGGGTAAACGTCACTTGAACACGTCTCTCACATGTGACACAAATATTATGCCCTTACTTTAGCAACTTCAACTGTAAACCGAAATATTCTTCTTGTCACATTAAATGGCACATTGAATGCTAGCACCTTATATACTGGAACATTAAATTCTGGCACTTTAAATACTGGCACAGTACAGACTGACATACTAAATAATGGCACATTAAATACCAGCACTTTAAATACTGACACATTAAATACTAGCACATTAAATACTAGCATATTAGATCCTAGCACTTTAAATACTAGCACATTAAATGCTAGCACATTAAATACTAGCACATTAAATACTAGCACTTTAAATACTGACACATTAAATACTCACAGCACATTAAATACTAGCACATTAGGATCCCAGCACTTTAAATACTAGCACATTAAATGAAATCACTTTAAATACTAGCACATTAAATACTAGCACATTAAGAACTAGCACATTAAATACTGACACATTAAAATGCTAGCACCTTAAATACTCTGCACATTGAATACTGGCACATTTATGCTAGCACCTTAAATACTAGCACATTAAATACTAGCACATTAAATACTGGCACATTAAATACCAGCACATTAAATACTAGCACATTAAATACTGGCAAATTAAATGCTAGCACTTTAAATACTAGCACATTAAATACTAGCACATTAAATGCTAGCCTTTAAATACTAGCACATTAAATACTGGCACATTAAATACTGGCACATTAAATACTAGCACAATAAATACTAGCACATTAAATACTGGCAAAATTAAATGCTAGCACTTTTAAATACTAGCACTTTAAATACAAGCACATTAAATAACAAGCACTTCAAATACAAGCACATTAAATGCTAGCACATTAAATACGAGCTCATTAAATACTATCACATTAAATACTGGCGCTTTAAATACTAGCACATTAAATACTAGCAAATTAAATACTCAGCACATTAAATACTGGCACATTAAATACCAGCACATTAAATACTAGCACATTAAATACTGGCACTTTAAATACTAGCACATTAAATACTACCACTTTAAATACTAGCACATTAAATACTAGCACATTAAATACTGGCAAAATTAAATGCTAGCACTTTTAAATACTAGCACTTTAAATACTATCACATTGAATACTAGCACATTAAATACTGGCAAATTAAATGCTAGCACTTTAAATACTGGCACTTTAAATACTGGCACAGTACAGACTGACATACTACCAAATAATGGCACATTAAATACCAGCACTTTAAATACAAGCACATTAAATACTAGCACATTAAATACTAGCACATTAAATGCTAGCCTTTAAATACTAGCACATTAAATACTAGCACATGAAATACTAGCACATTAAATACTGGCAAATTAAATGCTAGCACTTTAAATACTAGCACTTTAAATACTAGCACATTGAATACTAGCACATTAAATACTGGCAAATTAAATGCTAGCACTTTTAAATACTGGCACTTTAAATACTGGCACAGTACAGACTGACATACTAAATAATGGCACATTAAATACCAGCACTTTAAATACTGACACATTAAATACTAGCACATTAAATACTAGCACATTAAATGCTAGCCTTTAAATACTAGCACTTTAAATACTAGCACATTAAATACTAGCACATTAAATGCTAGCCTTTAAATACTAGCACATTAAATACTAGCACTTTAAATCCTAGCACTTTAAATACTAGCACATTAAATACTAGCACATTAAATGCTAGCCTTTAAATACTAGCACATTAAATACTAGCACATTAAATACTAGCACATTAAATACTGGCACTTTTAAATACTAGCACATTAAATACTAGCACTTTAAATACTAGCACATTAAATACTAGCACATTAAATACTGGCAAATTAAATGCTAGCACTTTAAATACTAGCACTTTAAATACTGACACATTAAATACTAGCACATTAAATACTAGCACATTAAATGCTAGCCTTTAAATACTAGCACTTTAAATACCAGCACATTGAATACTGGCACATTTATGCTAGCACCTTAAATACTAGCACATTAAATACTAGCACATTAAATACTGGCACATTAAATACTAGCGCATTAAATACTAGCACATTAAATACTGGCAAATTAAATGCTAGCACTTTAAATACTAGCACATTAAATACTAGCACATTAAATGCTGGCCTTAAATACTAGCACATTAAATACTAGCACATTAAATGCTAGCCTTTAAATACTAGCACTTTAAATACCAGCACATTAAATACTAGCACATTAAATGCTAGCCTTTAAATACTAGCACTTTAAATACTAGCACATTAAATACTAGCACATTAAATGCTAGCCTTTAAATACCGGCACATTAAATACTAGCACTTTAAATCCTAGCACTTTAAATACTCAGCACATTGAATACTGGCACAGTATAAATAGCACATTAAATACTGGCAAATTAAATGCTAGCACTTTAAATACCAGCACATTAAATACTGGCACATTACAGACTGACATACTAAATAATGGCACATTAAATACCAGCACTTTAAATACTGACACATTAAATACTAGCACATTAAATACTGGCAAATTAAATGCCAGCAATTTAAATACTAGCACTTTAAATACAAGCACATTAAATACTAGCACATTAAATACTGGCAAATTAAATGCTAGCACTTTAAATACTAGCACTTTAAATACAAGCACTTCAAATACAAAGCACATTAAATGCTAGCACATTAAATACGAGCACATTAAATACTAGCACATTAAATACTGGCGCTTTAAATACTAGCACATTAAATACTAGCAAATTAAATACTAGCACATTAAATACTGGCACATTAAATACCGGCACTTTAAATACTGGCACATTAAATACTGGCCCATAAAATTAAATGCTAGCCTCCTTTAAATACTAGCACATTAAATACTAGCACATTAAATACTAGCACATTAAATGCTGGCCTTTAAATACTAGCACATTAAATACTAGCACATTAAATACTGGCAAATTAAATACTGGCAAATTAAATGCCAGCACTTTAAATACTAGCACTTTAAATACTAGCACATTGAATACTAGCACATTAAATACTGGCAAATTAAATGCTAGCACTTTAAATACTGGCACAGTACAGACTGACATACTAAATAATGGCACATTAAATACCAGCACTTTAAATACTGAAACATTAAATACTAGCACATTAAATACTAGCACATTAAATGCTAGCCTTTAAATACTAAAGCACATTAAATACTAGCACATTAAATACTAGCACATTAAATGCTAGCACATTAAAATACTGGCACATTAAATACTAGCACATTAAATACTGGCACATTAAATACTAGCACATTTAAATAAATACTAGCACATTAAATACTGGCAAATTAAAATGCTAGCACTTTAAATACTAGCACAAATTAAATACAAGCACATTAAATACTAGCACGTTAAATACTGGCAAACTAAATGCTAGCACTTTAAATAAATACTAGCACTTTAAATACAAGCACTTCAAATACAAGCACATTAAATGCTGAAGCACATTAAATACGAGCACCTTAAATACTAAAGCACATTAAATACTGGCGCATCTTTAAATACTAGCACATTAAATACTAGCAAATTAAATACTAGCACATTAAATACTGGCACATTAAATACTAGCACATTAAATACTAGCACATTAAATACTGGCACTTTAAATACTAGCACATTAAATACTAGCACTTTAAATACTAGCACATTAAATACTGGCACATTAAATACTGGCAAATTAAATGCTAGCACTTTAAATACTAGCACTTTAAATACTAGCACATTGAATACTAGCACATTAAATACTGGCAAATTAAATGCTAGCACTTTAAATACTGGCACTTTAAATACTGGCACAGTACAGACTGACATACTAAATAATGGCACATTAAATACCAGCACTTTAAATACTGACACATTAAATACTAGCACATTAAATACTAGCACATTAAATGCTAGCCACTTTAAATACTAGCACAATAAATACTAGCACATTAAATACTGGCACATTAAATACTCAGCACAATAAATACTAGCACATTAAATACTGGCAAATTAAATGCTAGCACAATAAATACTAGCACATAAATACTGGCACATTAAACACTAGCACAATTTAAATACTAGCACATTAAATACTGGCAAATTAAATGCTAGCACTTTTAAATACACAGCACTTTAAATACAAGCACTTCAAATACAAGCACATTAAATGCCAGCACATTAAATACGGAGCACATTTAAATACCAGCACATTAAATACTGGCGCTTTAAATACTGGCACATTAAATACTAGCAAATTAAATACTAGCACATTAAATACTAGCACATTAAATACTAGCACATTAAATACTGGCACCTTTAAATACTAGCACATTAAATACTAGCACTTTAAATACTAGCACATTACATACTAGCACATTAAATACTGGCACATTAAATACTAGCACAATAAATACTAGCACATTAAATACTGGCAATTAAATGCTAGCACTTTAAATACAAGCACATTAAATACTAGCACATTAAATACTGGCAAATTAAATGCTAGCACTTTAAATACTAGCACCTTTAAATACAAGCACTCCAAATACAAACACATTAAATGCCAGCACATTAAATACGAGCACATTAAATACTAGCACATTAAATACTGGCGCTTTAAATACTAGCACATTAAATACTAATAGCAAATTAAATACTAGCACATTAAATACTGGCACATTAAATACTAGCACACAGTAAATACTAGCACATTAAATACTGGTACTTTAAATACTGGCACATTAAATACTAGCACTTTAAATACTAGCACATTAAATACTAGCACATTAAATACCAGCAGCACATTAAATACTAGCACATTAAATAACTGGCAAATTAAATGCTTGCACTTTAAATACTGGCACTTTAAATACTGGCACAGTACAGACTGACATACTAAATAATGTCACATTAAATACCAGCACTTTAAATACTGACACATTAAATACTAGCACATTAAATACTAGCACATTAAATACTGGCAAATTAAATGCTAGCACTTTAAAAACTAGCACTTTAAATACTAGCACATTGAATACCAGCACATTAAATACTGGCAAATTAAATGCTAGCACTTTTAAATACTAGCACTTTAAATACTAGCACATTAAATACAGGCACATTAAATACCAGCACATTAAATACTAGCACATTAAATACTAGGCACAAATTAAATGCTAGCACTTTAAATACTAGCACATTAAATACTAGCACATTAAATGCTAGCCTTTAAATACTAGCACATTAAATACCAGCACATTAAATACTGGCACATTAAATACTAGCACAACAAATACTCAGCACATTAAATACTGGCATATTAAACTCCTAGAACTTTTAAATACTAGCACTTTAAATACAAGGCACATTAAATACTAGCACATTAAATACTGGCAAATTAAATGCTAGCACTTTAAATACTCAGCACTTTAAATACAAGCACTTCAAATACAAGCACAATCAATGCTAGCACATTAAATACGAGCACATTAAATACCAGCACATTAAATAACTGGCGCTTTAAATACTAGCACATTTAAATACTAGCAAATTAAATACTAGCACACTGAATACTAGCACATTAAATACTGGCAAATTAAATGCTAGCACTTTAAATACTGGCACTTTAAATACTGGCACAGTACAGACTGACATACTAAATAATGGCACATTAAATACCAGCACTTTAAATACTGACACATTAAATACTAGCACATTAAATACTAGCACATTAAATGCTAGCCTTTAAATACTAGCACATTAAATACTGTGTAAAGCACATTAAATACTGGCACATTAAATACCAGCACAATAAATACTAGCACATTAAATACTGGCAAATTAAATGCTAGCACTTTAAATACTAGCACTTTAAATACAAGCACATTAAATACCAGCACATTAAATACTAAGTACAAATTAAATGCTAGCACTTTAAATACTAGCACTTTAAATACAAGCACTTCAAATACAAGCACATTAAATGCTAGCACATTAAATACGAGCACATTAAATACCAGCACATTAAATACTGGCGCTTTAAATACTCAGCACATTAAATACTATCAAATTAAATACTAGCACATTAAATACTAGCACATTAAATACTAGCACATTAAATACTGGCACTTTAAATACTAGCACATTAAATACTAGCACTTTAGATACTAGCACATTAAATACTAGCACATTAAATACTGCCAAATTAAATGCTAGCACTTTAAATACTAGCACTTTAAATGCTGGCAAATTAAATACTAGCACATTAAATACTAGCACATTAAATACCAGCACATTAAATACTGGCAAATTAAATGCTAGCACTTTAAATACTAGCACTTTAAATACAAGCACTTCAAATACAAGCACATTAAATGCTAGCACATTAAATACGAGCACATTAAATACCAGCACATTAAATACTGGCACTTTAAATACTAGCACATTAAATACTAGCACCTTTAAATACCAGCACATTAAATACTAGCACTTTAAATACTGGCAAATTAAATGCTAGCACTTTAAATACTAGCACTTTAAATACTAGCACATTGAATACTAGCACATTAAATACTGGCAAATTAAATGCCAGCACTTTAAATACTGGCACTTTAAATACTAGCACATTAAATACTGGCACATTAATTACTAGCACATTAAATACTAGCACTTTAAATATTGGCACATTAAATACTAGCACATTAAACACTGGCAAAATTAAATGCTAGCACTTTTAATACTACCACTTTAAATACTAGCACATTAAAATACTGGCACATTAAATACTACCACATTAAATAGTAGCACATTAAATACTAGCAATTTAAACACTGGCAAATTTAAATGCTAGCACTTTAAATACTTGCACATTAAATACTGGCACAATAAATACTGACACATTTCAATACTGGCACATATATACTGGCACATTAAATAGTGGCACAGTAAAGGCTGGCACATTAAATACTGGCACATTAAATACTGGCACATTAAATACCGGCACATTAAATACTGGCACAGTAAATACTGGCACATTAAATGCTAACACTTTGCATACTGGCACATTAAATGCTGTTATTTGTAATACCATCACAGTATTTAGCATCTGTCTATGTTTCTTTCCGTTGGCTTTACAGCATTGGGGCACCACGGAATTAAATTACATTTGTGACATCATTCCATTATTTGCTCGCTCCATTACTTTTCGGGAATGGAGCTGATGTGTGTACCAGTTTCAAATTAAAGCCTTCATTTTGTCATTTTGACATTTAATTTTGATAACAGAAATTTCCCCAGTTCTTTGAATTGAATTTAAGCAGGGTAATATCCTCGTAACTCTCCATCCCTGTACGTAATTCAACTGCCTTCTGGAAAACATCCCCGAAATTGGATGGCCATGGGTGTTTGCACATTTGCCACATGTGTCATAATACTATTATATTGGTGTAGTGGACAGAGTGTCTGCTCCGAGAGCGGAAGGTCGCGAGTTCGATACCATACTGAAAGGCATAAACAGTGGAGCTTCTTGTTAATCTGTCTGGCGGAACAACGACCGGCGCGGAATCCGAAAACTGTGCCTGAGTGGGTTATCGACTGTTTTATCTCCAGCGGACCAATGTCAGATTGCACCAGTGCCAGCAATCTCACACGAGCAGGCAGAGGGAGACATTGGAGATAATATTACTAAAGGTGTAGTTAATCTCCATTTCAGGTCACCGAACAGGACTAATACTGGCATGTATATATACATGTGCACGCATACACTTGCACGCATACACACGTTCAGGCATACACAGACGCACAGGTATATACGCACGTGCAGGATATACACACGTGCGGTATATACACATGTGCAGGTATATACAGACGTGCAGGTATATACACGTGCAGGTATATACACACGTGTAGGTATGTACACACGTTCAGGTATACATACACACGTGCAGGTATATACATCCGTGCAGTATGTACACACGTACAGGTATACACACACGTTCAAGTATCCACGCATGCACGAACCTATGTCAGTGAAACCATTTTGAAAACAACCTCCCTCCTCCACATAAAGTCAACACAAGGTGTGCCGTCAGTTCAGTCATTTTACCACGTGTTGACTGACAAGTTGACTTGGAAACTCAACCAAAAATCAGGCCGTCAAAGTGAGACTCCAACAGGCATCAAGGCAATGTGATTTGACAATATGGAAATGTGTTTAAAAGTCAATACAAATCAACACAAACGTCAACAGAAAGCGCCCACTATGGCAGTACAAAACAGTGTGGTTGTACAACCTCAAATGCAGTATAGGACAAGAGCAGGAGTTTAGCAATAAAGACAACGATGGTAACATCCACCTCACACAGACAATGGCCAAGGTTCTGAAACAGGCCTACACTGAGAAGCCCTTGTATCTATGATGACGTTATCTCTCCTTTTCTATTTGAGATGTGAGATGACTGGCAAAAGTAAGCTCCCCTCACCTGCCTAAGAAAAAGTAGAATATCGTTTTACGATGTTCTGTACTGTGCACACAGTAGTAGTAGTACATTCCAGAACTCTGTCTAAATATAGCACAAGTCTAAGTATAGCACAGGTCTAAATATAGCACAAGTCTAAATATAGCACAAGTCTAAGTATAGCACAAGTCTAAGTATAGCACACCACCGCCCCCACTGAATGTGCAGGTGTAAACTATTGCACTTGGAACATTGCTCCACAATGGACACTGCTTCAGAACAATGTAAGATACGGTATACCTGGTGTTCCCTTACACAAACAGGGCCTTGGTGGAAACCGTTCTACGGGAAGCGGTCTATGTAGTGTTCCCTTACACAAACAGGGATCTTATTGGAAACGGTCTTATGGGAAGCAGTCTATGTAGTGTTCCCCTACACAAACAGGGATTTTAGTGGAAACTCGTCTTACGGGAAGCGGTCTATGTAGTGATCCCTTACACAAACAGGGGCCTCTTAGTGGAAACCTTCTTACGGGAAAGCAGTCTATGCAGTGATCCCTTACACAAACAGGGACCTTGGTGGAAACAGTCTTACGGGAAGCGGTCTATGTAGTGATCCCTTACACAAACAGGGATCTTAATGGAAACCATCTTACGGGAAGCGGTCTATGTAGTGTTCCCTTACACAAACAGGGGCCTTGGTGGAAACCATCTTACGGGAAGCGGTCTATGTAGTGTTCCCTTACACAAACAGGGGCCTTAATGGAAACCATCTTACGGGAAGCAGTCTATGTAGTGTTCCCTTACACAAACAGGGAAGCCTTAATGGAAACCGTCCATCTTACGGGAAGCAGTCTATGTAGTGTTCCCTTACACAAACAGGGCCTTAATGGAAACCATCTTATAGGAAGCAGTCTATGTAGTGTTCCCTTACGGGAAGCGGTCTAAGTGATCCCAAGTGTTCCCTAGGGGCCTTGGTGGAAACCGGATGGAAGCAGTCTTACGGGAAGCAGTCTTGGAGCGGTCTGGTGAGGGAAATCTATGGGAGCGGGAAGCGGTCTAAGAAACATGTAGTGTTCCCTTACACAAACAGGGGCCTGTGGAAACCAGTCTTATGGGAAAGCTTATGGAAAGTGTTCCCTTACACCAAACAGGGATCTTAATGGAAATGTAGTGTTCCCTTACTAAGGCCTTGGTGGAAAACAGGGCCTACCAAACCAGGGTGGAAACCATCTTACGGGAAGCAGTCTATGTAGTGTTCCCTTACACACGGAACAGGGGCAGGGGCCTTGGTGGAAACCATCTTACGGGAAGCAGTCTATGTAGTGTTCCCTTACACAAACAGGGCCTTAATGGAAATCGTCTTATGGGAAGCAGTCTATGTAGTGTTCCCTTACACAAACAGGGATCTTAATGGAAACCATCTGACGGGAAGCGGTCTATGTAGTGTTCCCTTACACAAACAGGGGCCTTGATGGAAACAGTCTTATGGGAAACAGTCTATGTAGTGTTCCCTTACACAAACAGGGGCCTTAATGGAAACAGTCTTATGGGAAGCAGTCTATGTAGTGTTCCTTACACAAACAGGGATCTTAATGGAAACCATCTTACGGGAAGCGGCTCTATGTAGTGGTCCCTTACACAAACAGGGATCTTAATGGAAAATCCGTCTTACGGGAAACGGTCTATGTAGTGTTCCTTTACACAAACAGGGGCCTTGGTGGAAACAGTCTTATGGGAAGTAGTCTATGTAGTGTTCCCTTACACAAACAGGGATCTTAATGGAAACAGTCTTATGGGAAGCGGTCTATGTAGTGTTCCCTACACAAACAGGGGCCTTTGGTGGAAACGAAAGGTCTTCACGGGAAGTGGTCTATGTAGTGTTTCCCTTACACAAACAGGGGGGCCTTGTGGAAAACCATTACACACGGGAAGCGGTCTATGTAGTGTTCCCTTACACAAACAGGGTCTTATGGGAAACGGCCTCCTTAATGGAAACGGTCTTACGGGAAGCGGTCTATGTAGTGTTCCCTTTACACAAACAGGGATCTCAATGGAAACCTTATGGGTCTCCCTTACACAAACAGCTTAATGGAACGTCTATGTATGGGAAGTGGGTCTATGAAGCCCATGGGAAAGTCTATGTAGTGTTCCCTTACACAAACAAGGTTCCCTTACACAAACAGGGCCTTGGTGGAAATGATCTTATGCACAAACAGGGATCTTAATAAGGTATCTAAGGGGCCTCGGTGGAAAACCATCTTACCGTGAAAAGTTCCTTACACAAACAGGGGGATCTTAATGGAAACAGTCTTATGGGAAGCGGTCTATGTAGTGTTCCATGTAGGATCTTACACAAACACAGGGGCCTTGGTGGAAACAGTCTTATGGGGAAGTAGTGTACAATAAAACCCTTACACAAACATGTTCTTACACAAACAGGGATCCAGTGTGCTATGTGAAGTGTTCCCTTACACAAAACAGGGATCTTAATGGAAACGGTCTTACAGGAAGCGGTCTATGTAGTGTTCCCTTTACACAAACAGGGATCTTAATGGAAAACTTTGAATGGGGTCTTATGGGGAAGCGGTCTATTCCAGCAATATCATGGCGGGGACACCGGAAATGGGCTTCACATATTGTACCCATGTAGGGAATCGAACATGGGTCTTCAGCCCGACGAGTGAACGCTTTAACCACTTGGTTATCCCATCACCTTCACACAACTTTACTGTGAAGGTCGTTCAAACAGTTAGATTACAACAAAAGTCCAGCAAATCATTACTATTATTATAGGATACTTATATGGCGCACATATCCACGTAGCTAGTACATGCTCAAGGCGCTCGTATTGTTTCCCTCGAGCACTGGATGTCAATATCAACAGCACATCTGATTATCAGTCTCAACTCCCCGGGGATCATACAACTCTTGCAGGCACTAGGTGCACCGAGTTTTACGTCTTTCTCATCCTTCCGAGGTACCCATTCACAGCTGGATAGACTGGGACACATAGTCAAAGTACTTTGTCCAAGTTCACTGCACATTTCTGTACCCGCAACTAGGTGTTTGCACGTATGCATGTGGCCACCATCTGGTCATATACCAACGGATTATATGTACCAACGGAAATCATTTAATTACTGACACAGATCTTCTCATTATTCCAAAAGGTTTACAACAAAGGAGTATATCACGAGTTCCTCTAAACAATCCGTGATCTCAGGTCAAACAGTCGGATAGCAAACAGTATATATCTAGAGTTCCCTTAAACAATCTGTGATCTCAGTTCAAACAGTCGGGTAGCGAACAGTATATATCTAGAGCTCCCTTAAACAATCTGTGATCTCAGTTCAAACAGTCGGGTAGCTTGAACAGTATATATCTAGAGTTCCCTTAAGCAATCTGTGATCTCAGTTCAAACAGTCGGATACCAAACAGTATATATCTAGACCTCCCATAAACAATCTGTGATCTCTGTTCAAACAGTCGGATATTAAACTGTATATATATATATAGAGCACCCTTAAACAATCTGTGATATCAGTTCAAACAGTCGGGTAGCGAACAGTATATATATAGAGCTCCCTTAAACAATCTATGATCTCAGTTCAAACAGTCGGGTAGCGAACGGTATATATCTAGAGCTCCCTTAAACAATCTGTGATCTCAGTTCAAACAGTCGGGTAGCGAACAGTATATATCTAGAGCTCCCTTAAACAATCTGTGATCTCAGTTCAAACAGTCGGGTAGCGAACAGTATATATCTAGAGCTCCCTTAAACAATCTGTGATCTCAGTTCAAACAGTCGGGTAGCGAACAGTATATATCTAGAGCTCCCTTAAACAATCTGTGATCTCAGTTCAAACAGTCGGGTAGCGAACAGTATATATCTAGAGCTCCCTTAAACAATCTGTGATCTCAGTTCAAACTGTTAGATAACAAACAGTATATCTAGTGATGTCTCACTCAGGCTGTCACAGTGCTAAGCGGGAAGAAGGAAAACGAAACCTTCCAAAACCAGCTTCATTGCCTTGACTCAAGACGGGACTGTTGTTCTGGCTTGACCGGCCTTGAATACGTCGACTCAAGTATCCGTCATTTGAAGGTCATTGTCTTTATTCGCCTGGCTTCGATTCAACGTTTGAGTGTACATCAGTGGTAGGTGCATGGTATCACACTTGTTCTTGTATATTACATGTGAATTCTAAATGAACAATTGATCACTGATCATACCTGACGTCTACATCGACGGCACATCGTAGGTCCTCGCTGATGATCTGCTGTACAAGGTTTCAAAGTTTATATAACTCCAGAGCCTTGATGTGTCATGCCTTTACTGTTTCAAATGTATTCATCAAACGTAAGCTTTATACTAGTAACTGAAACGCTTCAATACTATATCCTCCAGACGAAGGGGCAAGGAAAGGCCCTGAATCGTTGTGTATACAATAAAGTGAGTGAGTGAGTGTAGTTTTACGCCGCGCTCAGCAATATTCCAGCTTTATGGCCGCGGTCTGTAAATAATCGAGTCTGGACCAGACGATTCAGTGATCAACATCATGAGCATCGATCTACGCAATTGGGATACGGTGACATGTGTCAACCAAGTCAGCGAACCTGACCACCCGATCCCGTTTGTCGCCTGTTAGGGCAAGCATGGGTTACTGAAGATCAATTCTAACCCTGACCTTCACGGATAGACAAACATGGGTTACTGAAGATCAATTCTAACCCGGATCTTCACGGGTAGACAAACATGGGTTACTGAAGATGAATTCTAACCCAGACCTTCACGGATAGACAAACATGGGTTACTGAAGATGAATTCTAACCCGGATCTTCACGGGTAGACAAACATGGGTTACTGAAGATCAATTCTAAACCTGATCTTCATGGGTGAACTAGCATGGGTTACTGAAGATCAATTCTAACCCGGATCTTTACGGGTGTATGCAATAAAGAAGAAGGTGACATCCATAATGTTCGGAATATTCTGTTGAGTCTATAAGAACTAGAAGTTACAAGTTATTCTGTTGAGTCTATAAGAACTAGAAGTTACAAGTTATTCTGTTGAGTCTATAAGAACTAGAAGTTACAAGTTATTCTGTTGAGTCTATAAGAACTAGAAGTTACAAGTTATTCTGTTGAGTTTATAAGAACTAGAAGTTACAAGTTATTCTGTTGAGTCTATAAGAACTAGAAGTTACAAGTTATTCTGTTGAGTCTATAAGAACTAGAAGTTACAAGTTATTCTGTTGAGTCTATAAGAACTAGAAGTTACAAGTTATTCTGTTGAGTCTATAAGAACTAGAAGTTACAAGTTATTCTGTTGAGTCTATAAGAACTAGAAGTTACAAGTTATTCTGTTGAGTCTATAAGAACTAGAAGTTACAAGTTATTCTGTTGAGTCTATAAGAACTAGAAGTTACAAGTTATTCTGTTGAGGTCTATAAGAACTAGAAGTTACAAAAGTTATTCTGTTGAGTCTATAAGAACTGGAAGTTACAAGTTATTCTGTTGAGTCTATAAGAACTAGAAGTTACAAGTTATTCTGTTGAGTCTATAAGAACTAGAAGTTACAAGTTATTCTGTTGAGTCTATAAGAACTAGAAGTTACAAGTTATTTTGTTGAGTCTATAAGAACTAGAAGTTACAAGTTATTCTGTTGAGTCTATAAGAACTAGAAGTTACAAGTTATTCTGTTGAGTCTATAAGAACTAGAAGTTACAAGTTATTCTGTTGAGTCTATAAGAACTAGAAGTTACAAGTTATTCTGTTGAGTCTATAAGAACTAGAAGTTACAAGTTATTCTGTTGAGTCTATAAGAACTAGAAGTTACAACAAGTTATTCTGTTGAGTCTATAAAGGAACTAGAAGTTACAAGTTATTCTGTTGAGTCTATAAGAACTAGAAGTTACAAGTTATTCTGTTGAGTCTATAAGAACTAGAAGTTACAAGTTATTCTGTTGAGTCTATAAGAACTAGAAGTTACAAAAGTTATTCCGTTGAGTCTATAAGAACTAGAAGTTACAAGTTATTCTGTTGAGTCTATAAGAACTAGAAGTTACAAAGTTATTCTGTTGAGTCTATAAGAACTAGAAGTTACAAGTTATTCTGTTGAGTCTATAAGAACTAGAAGTTACAAGTTATTCTGTTGAGTCTATAAGAACTAGAAGTTACAAGTTATTCTGTTGAGTCTATAAGAACTAGAAGTTACAAGTTATTCTGTTGAGTCTATAAGAACTAGAAGTTACAAGTTATTCTGTTGAGTCTATAAGAACTAGAAGTTACAAGTTATTCTGTTGAGTCTATAAGAACTAGAAGTTACAGGAGTTATTCTGTTGAGTCTATAAGGAACTAGAAGTTACAAGTTATTCTGTTGAGTCTATGAGAACTAGAAGTTACAAGTTATTCTGTTGAGTCTATGAGGAACTAGAAGTTACAGAGTTATTCTGTTGAGTCTATAAGAACTAGAAGTTACAAGTTATTCTGTTGAGTCTATAAGAACTAGAAGTTACAAGTTATTCCGTTGAGTCTATAAGAACTAGAACTTTACAAGTTATTCTGTTGAGTCTATAAGAACTAGAAGTTACAAGTTATTCTGTTGAGTCTATAAGAACTAGAAGTTACAAGTTATTCTGTTGAGTCTATAAGAACTAGAAGTTACAAGTTATTCTGTTGAGTCTATAAGAACTAGAAGTTACAAGTTATTCTGTTGAGTCTATAAGAACTAGAAGTTACAAGTTATTCTGTTGAGTCTATAAGAACTAGAAGTTACAAGTTATTCTGTTGAGTCTATAAGAACTAGAAGTTACAAGTTATTCTGTTGAGTCTATATAAGGAACTAGAAGTTACAAGTTATTCTGTTGAGTCTATAAGAACTAGAAGTTACAAGTTATTCTGTTGAGTCTATAAGAACTAGAAGTTACTGAGTTATTCTGTTGAGTCTATAAGAACTAGAAGTTACAAGTTATTCTGTTGAGTCTATAAGAACTAGAAGTTACAAGTTATTCTGTTGAGTCTATGAGAACTAGAAGTTACAAGTTATTCTGTTGAGTCTATAAGAACTAGAAGTTACAAGTTATTCTGTTGAGTCTATAAGAACTAGAAGTTACAAGTTATTCTGTTGAGTCTATAAGAACTAGAAGTTACAAGTTATTCTGTTGAGTCTATAAGAACTAGAAGTTACAAGTTATTCTGTTGAGTCTATAAGAACCATACTACTTTATGTTTGCTCATGTTCCCCTTGCGGTAATCACCACTTTATGTTTTCAGATCCGATATGTTTGTGTTGAGAGTCATCTGTCTGCTGTGTACAGGTCTATCTGTTCAAGGTATGCACACTTATGCTTTGGCCTGACGGTCACATTTTCCTGCAGCTCATGGCGGTTGCAGGGTAGTTTAGATGTTAGGGTGTTTTCCTACAAGGGTACATCCTCGATAATTTACAGGGTAAACGTTACGATTAATCTCCACTATACCCTAGATGCATCTACGGCTGGGCCTGATGATTTTATTACCTCCGTGGGCTGGCTTTTATCCAATCAGGTGTCTACGCTGGGAAGTTGAGCGTACCAATCACAACTCACTTTCGCTTCTTAAATTATCTAACCGTTTAAACTTGGCTAAGTAATTGATGCAGAAGTACTCTGAAAGAGGAAGGAGGAGTTCTTGCTAGCAGATATATTTTTCAGACCTGTCAATTTGTGTGTATGGTTTCACCTAAAATTTTTTAGACCGCCTCCATGGTGTAGTG
>NW_025766254.1:0-54136 GCF_003918875.1 Haliotis rubra
ATTCAGTATTCAAGAAACTGTATAAAGTCCATGCCAAAGAAGGGAATCAAAAGCCTTTACTCGTTGTAGCCAAGGAGGAGGTGATCTCATTGGCTGGAGTGAAGTTCACAAATACCCAACTACTAAATTTTTGTTTCCTTTTTCTCATTTTCTATGTTCGAGCTCAAAGGAATGAATAGTTTAAATATGGATTTCCTTAGAGTGAACAAACTTTTGATGATGCACCAGCCGTCTTCTACTGTTGGGGAACCATTTGAGCTCATGAAATATACATTTAAAGGATTGAAAACATCTATCTGCAGCCATCGAGCAACACTTTCTTTTCACGGTTAAACTGAATTCGTTAACTTTTTAGCACATTGGAATTTATAGCATATGCCACGGCTTGGAAACCTTATATTTTCCCGATATTGATATTTAGAAGAGGAGCGCAGAAAATTGAATGGAATTCATCGCCAACATCAATACGTATGGATTGGAATGGGTAAGGGATTATCAAATCCCGATTGTTTGACATGTTAACGTACATGATAATGTGAGCAGGCTCTATGTTAGATATGCTATTCAAAAAGAAACGCATAACCACACCGTCTATTTGCAAAAATAATATTATTTTCAAGAGCATGTATAAATCGTCCACAAATAGACTTTAGTACATGATTTTTTCAGTTTAGAGGAAGGGAAATGTCCTATGTAACAAAGTAGATAATTCTAAGATAACGGAGTTGAAGGCGCGATGGTAACGACGTCGAGTCTCCTGTCTCTCTCAGCCAATCTCTCTCTCAACTTTGTTGTTCCGTACTGTCCAGTGCACACTGGCTGATGATGCTTTCTCTTCCGTGGAAAGTACCGCGATCACGCAAAATGCTCAGTACCCGGATAAATGTACCGATCTTTGGCTGCAGCCCGGCCCAGTGATTTGCCTGTGGTCTGCAGCGGGGACGGTCATTCTGTTATACCTGTTTAGGTTAGTAATGAAGCTGTAAAGCCGTGATGTCGTGCTCAGACTGGTCATCTCTGAGCCCTGGCGATGTTCCATTAATCACCAGTCCTCAAGACCGCGGTAAGCGTAGCGATTTGTCTTTACACTCCTTCAAAGGCAGATGCCATTTTCCGAAAGTAATCTGGATTTACGGTATTGCCAGACGGGTGCATGCTCTTTTCCTGCACAATTTCAGCCTGGAAGGTGATTTCTGCTGTTGCGTTGGGGATGCATTTTCAATCCTTGCCATAAGAAATCCCATCAAAATCAACATTTTCAGGTGGAAGATCGATTTTTACTTGTGCAATCAGGTGTGAAATCATGTTGTCAAACACTTTCGTTACATATTTGACGATTGTTACGAACTTACAATAAGGCAATTAATATAGATTTTAAAATACAAAACGCCTATGCGTTTTCTTTTGGATAGTATAGTTAATATACAAATGAAACCGATTAACAAAAGAGTTTGAATAGTGTTTTAGCAACCTTCTTTGGGCTCAATCTCGCAATATTAGCCACGCCATGAGATCTAAAAACAACAACAGCATTTTAATGTCCACTTTTGCCATCAATTTACTTCCTTACACTCACTCCACCGAGGCAGAACATTTGTACAAGCGACATACGACAATCTACCTAGGGAGAAAGTGCGAAGATTATCAACTCACAACGAATTGAGGACAGTTAACCGGCCCTTATATCAAAACAAAGAGTTTTGTCGATTCCGCACACGGAGTTCCTGAACCAACGTCATTTCAAACTGGTGCTTACATGTCCCATTCGGTGATATAATAGTAATGGATTCATTTGAAGCGCTGGCACCATCGTTTCCAGTGAGTGTTTCAAAGGTGTTTCAATTGTCCTGAAGATGGAAATTCGCACGCCCTATGATTTGACTGTGCGGTAGTGAGGGCACGACTCCTTCTCCCAACTTTGGCAACAGGTGATATTGTTCTCGCGCTTTATCTGGCCGTTGGACAACTGCTTGCCCTCCTGAAGATGGTTGCGTTGTAGAGCCAGCCATGGACATCACGTTTCAAAAATACATCGGAGACAACCTGCTTAGCTGGCACAAAGAAAATAATATAGAGACCATTATCACAGTCACGTTTTAAATCTCTTCAGTTCCGGAACACTTAATTCCTGCATTCATGTATAGTGTATGATTTAGAGATGGTACTCTCCTAGAGTTGGGAGAGTATGAAAACGAAAATGATTAAATACATTATCGTGCACCACAGAGACACAACAAAATATGGACATCTGTCCACGAAGCCCAACTTTATGTCTAACGGTTCGCTTTAATCAGCATATTCAAAAACCTGATAAAGGTGATTTCTTCTATGACTTCCTTATCATAGGGCAGTTGCTGCCACTTGATGGTTGTAAAGGACATCAGAGTCCAACAAAATCCAATATCGTCTGTTATGTGTATTATGTGTACTGGGCGCACTTGATTTGCGTATGCGCAGCACTTCGTATACCAACTCTTTAATGTAGTTCGAAATGATCACCTTGATCAGTGATGCCTATCTACTTGGAGTGCTGAAATGTTTATATGTAAGGAGTCTACTTATACTGCCGACAGTCACGCTGACAAACAGCAGCACATAACTGGCCCACCGCCATCGTCACATGCAGCATTGCACAGACCAGGAAGTGTTTGCGCTTTCCTCTCAAAATATGTTATTGTGTGCAACCATGCAGCGGACAAAGAGACTGCCCACTCCATAAAAACCTGTATAAAACCTAAGTAGTATCTTTGAAAATTCTGGAACGATAGAAATCGAAAGCTGACATATGACTTTGTTTACGTTTTTACTTCTAGACGGTATATGGTCTCTGTTGCTTTTACATGTACCATATTCACTGTAGCGCAATTAAAATCAGAACATTTATAACATATATTCTCTTTTTCCTCGATATCAAGAAAACAGAAGATTCTTTTTTCAGATTTGGGATATGTTTTTAGTGCAGATTGCCCAGAGGCCCGGATTAAGCAAACTAATGTGGAATCAACGTTACATATGTTTGTCTCTTTCTGATGCAGATATAAACCAATCAAGACTTCTTCATTATTATCTTTTATTTAATTTTGTCCTTGATCAACCGCGCCAACTTTGAATCACGATGACGAGTGAATCCTTAACAAATGGAGTGCCCCTGCTGTGGAGATATAAGGCGAGGAAGCTAATCATCGTATGTGACTGGTGGAATTGTTACCCGTGGTGCATAGTGATCTACCATCGAAGTTGTTGGAGACCTGTAATATGTTTTATATTGTATTGTCATCGTAAATAAAATGGAGTTTTACACTTACCAACTGGTTTTAGTTTTGGGGGTATTCTAGTTAGTTTACAGTCCTTCGACTGACGATTGTTAACAGCTTATAGTCACTTTGTTGTGTGTATGCCAAGCCTTTCTCTTCAATATACATGGCTGGAATGTTGCCGAGGTGACCACAATTCACGGTACAACTCTTCACTCACTCACTACCACTGAATTGCAGGACATACTTTCCGACTTCACGAACACCCGGTATCATCACTGATTGTCAAGTGATCCAGTCCATGATGGTTACACTGCTATTTGCCGTTAATGTTAAATGAAATTATCGTGACTCAACGAGAACAGAATTTATGAAAAATAATGTATAGTATTGCGCTTTACCAACAACTTTATCATTCCGCAGTAAGCGTTTTTCTATGTTTTTACACGCTGGGGTATGACAGAATTAAGTGAGTAGAGTTAAGATTGATCGCTAAAAGTCACATCCGTATTTTAATAAACATATCGTGTTTCAAAACAAATTCTTTTTATTCATGATAGATACACATAATTTATATATAACCCTGTATCCAGCTTGAAGAACGGTGAAATGACTAAGATAATCACAAAATGGGTTAAACCGGGCTAAAAACTAGCCTTTAGTATATCTTAAAATGCTAGAACAACTATTTTCTTACAATACATTGTAAAAGATGGAGGGCTATTTATGAGTGTGAATCACCATACTAGGGATACGAATTGAGCAGCGAGTACTTTTAATGTCCTGATTGTATAGCCGCATAGGTAACGCAGCTTCTAGAACGAGGCAACATTAATGCATGTATTATGAAGTGACGGCAGCTCTAGAACGAGGCAACGCATGCGGGCAACAATGTAATGACAGCATAGAGTGGCAACGCGCTCTCTAGAACAGGCAACATTGCGTAAGCATAGGT
Source organism: Haliotis rubra (assembly GCF_003918875.1). Classification (NCBI taxonomy): domain Eukaryota; kingdom Metazoa; phylum Mollusca; class Gastropoda; order Lepetellida; family Haliotidae; genus Haliotis; species Haliotis rubra. Next base: position 4,210 of record NW_025766254.1, read on the forward strand.
AACTTGTTTGGTAAACGTAGAAACACCGTATTGCAGCATAGGTAACGCGGCCTAGAACGGAGCAACAACGCCGTACACAGTGTATGCCCAGAACCAGCATAGGGTGATGCTCTGGAACGTACAACAACGTAATATAGCGCACAGCAACGCTCCAGAACAATGTCAGCAATGAAGTGGCATATAGGTAACGCTCCAGCTCTCCTAGAACGGATATCGTACGTAGAAGCTTATAGAACAGGCAACAATGTGTTATTAACAGGTAACGCAGCTCTCTAAGAACAAGGCAACAATGTATTGTAGCATAAAATTATGCGACTAGAACAGAGCAACAAAGGTGTCTGGCAAGGCTAGAACGAATCTTGTATGTAGCGTGGTATAAGGTAGCAGCTCCTAGAACGAACAGGCAACAATGTATGTAGCATAAGGTAACATCAGTAACAGGCAACAGGCCGTGTGTAGCATGGGTGATGTCTAGAACGAACGGCAACAATGTATGGTAACGCTCTAGAACGAAGGCAATTGTCGTTGTGTAGTATAGGTAACGCTCCTAGAACAACGAACGGCAACACTGCTTGTGCTAGTATGGTAACGCTCTAGAACAGAACAGCAACGTACGTTGTTGTGGGTAACGCTCTAAGAACGAGGCAACGTTATTCTCGCAGCTGGCATGGTAACGAAAACTCTAGAGACGAGGCAACATTGCGTGTATGTAGCATAAGGTAACGACTCTCTAGAACAGAACGGCGATGTATACGTAAAGTATAGGGTAACATCTAGAACAGGCAACCAACATTGTAGCGTAGTATAGGTAACGCTCTAGAACGAAACGGCATGTGAAGTGGCATGGGTAACAGCTCTAGAACGCACAGGGCAACGTTAATATCGTACTGGTATAGAAAATTAACGCTCTAGAACAGGCAACATTGTAACGTACGTAGCATATTATGGGTAACAGCTCTAAGAGACAGGCAACGGTGGCATGTGGTATAGGTAACGCTCTAGAACAGGCAGCGGTAATATAGATATGGGTAACGCTCTAAATTGCAGGAACAGGCAACAATGTATGTAAGCATAAGTGGCAACTCTGGGAACGAGCAACATTGTATGTGTAAAGAGCATAGGTAACGCTCTAGAACGAACGGCCAACAATGTATATAGCAATCTGGGTAACGCTCTGAAGAGAACAACGGTGTATGTGGTATAGGTAACGCCGCTCTAGAACGAACAGCAATGTGTATGTGGCGCCGGGTAACGCTCTACGACAGGCAACATTGTATGCTTAGCATAGAGTAACGCTCACGAACAGGCAACAATGCAGTATAAATCCAACATGCTCTAAATTTGACAACGAAATGTATGCTTAGCATAGGTAACGTCTCTAAGAACAGTACAACCAATGTAATGTGGCATAACGTAATGGTCCATATCCCTAGCAACATTGTACGTAAACGCCGGTAACGCTCTAGAACAGAGCAGCAATCTATCCAGAACCAGTATGGAAGTAACTCTAGAACAATAGGCAGCAATGTATATAGCATAGGTGATGCTCCAGAACGAGACAGCAATGTAATTCAGGATTGTAGATGTGGTATTGTATGTATTAATGCTCTAGAACGTAGCTCGAGCAGCAGGCAGCATTGTATGTAACGCCGGTAATGCTCTAGAACAGGCATCAATGTATAGCGCCGTGCAACGCCCGGGGCAAATAACAATGTATGCTGTAAGCATAGTAATGCTCTAGAACAGAGCAACAATGTAATATAGCATAGACAGTGCTCGCGACCTGAGCAACGTGTGTATGTAGCATTGGTAGTAACGCTCTAGAACAACGTAACAATATATGCTTGTAACGTATAGGATAGGTATTGATATTCGAACAGGGCAACATTAACGTGAATGTAGCCAGCATGGGTGATGTCTCCTAGAACGAGCAGCAATGTATGTAGCCTAGAGTTATTAACATAGGTAAAGAGCAACATTCGTGAGCAGCAGGGAATTAACGTGTGTGTAACCAGGCAACATAGGTAATGCTTATAGAGTAATGAACGAGCAGGCAACAATGTGTATAGCATAGAGTAATTATCTCGAACAAAACACCGTACGTAAGCATATGCCAATGCTAGAACATAGCGTAAAAACGTATGCTTCGCATAGGCAATGCTCCTAGAACGAGGCAACAATGTGTAGCATAAATAATGTATCCTTGACATGAATCTACGAACAGGCGACGTATTGTAGCCAGCATAGATGAATGCTCCTAGAACGAGGCAACGGTGTATTTAGCGGTATTAATGCTCGACGAGCAACAATGTATGTAATAGGCAATGCTCGAGACAGGCAACATTATGCCAAGTATAGAGTGGCAACTCTAAAGACAGACAACAGTATATGTGCTTGCCAAATTGTATCGAACAGAGCAGCATTAGCAATATAGCGCGGTAATGGAACAGGCAACAATGTATATGCCAGCATGGAAGTAACGCTCTAGAACAGGCAACAATGTATGAAGTATAGAGTAACGCTCGAACAGGCAATAATGTATGTAACGCCATTGTCTTTTTCTAGAACAAAGGCAATAATGTCATAGCATAAGGTAGTATCCTAGAACAGGCAACAATGTATATGGTAATGCTCGAGACAGGCAACGTGTAGCATAGCGCCGTGAAATGCTCTAGAACAGAACAACATTATATATAGCATACCATTAATGCTTTCAGAACAGGCAACAATGTATATATAGCATAGGTGATGCTCGAACAGAGCCAGCAATTGTATGTAGCATAGGTAATGCTCTAGAACAAGGCAACATTATATAGTAGGTATAAATTAATGCTCGAGAACAGGCATAATTGTATCTTAGCATAGTTAATGCTCCAGAACAGGCAACAGCAATCAGCAACAATATGAGCATAGGTAATCCAGAACACAGGAACAGGCAACAATGTATGTAGCATAGGTAACGCCCCCAGAACAGGGCAACACATGTACGCTCCAGGAATAGGTAACGCTCATGCAGAACAGGCAACAATGTATAGAACGAAGCACAAAGGCAGCATAACGCACCTAGAACAGGCAACAACGTAATGTAGCATAGGCAATGCTCTCCAGGAACAGGCAACATTGTGCTGCAGCATAGGTAATGCTTCTAGAACAGGCAACAATGCATGTAGCATAGGCGTAATGCCCCAGAACAGGCAACAATGCATGTAGCAAATGCTCGGTAACTCTCTCAGAACAAGGCAAGCATTTGTATATAGTATGCATAACGCCTCCAGATTAGGCAACACCACGTAGTAGAGGTAACGACTAGAACAGGCAGCAATGTATATAGCATAGGTAACGCTCCAGAACAAGGCAACATTGTATGTAGCATAGGTAATGCTCTAGAACAGGCAACAATTGTATGTAGCATAGGTAACGCTCTAGAACAGGCAACATTGTATGTAGCATAGGTAATGCTCTAGAACAGGCAACAATGTATGTAGCATAGGTGATGCTCTAGAACAGGCAACATTGTATGTAGCATAGGTAACGCTCTAGAACAGGCAACATTGTATGTAGTACAAGTAACGCTCTAGAACAGGCAACATTGTATGTAGCATAGGTAATGCATTTCAGAACAGGGCAACATTGCCATGTAGTATAGGTAACGCTCTAGAACAGGCAACATTGTATGTAGCATAGGTAACGCTCTAGAACAGGCAACAATGTATGTAGCATAGGTAATGCTCTAGAACAGGCAACAATGTATGTAGCATAGGTAACGCTCTAGAACAGGCAACAATGTATGTAGTATAGGTAACGCTCTAGAACAGGCAACAATGTATGTAGTATAGGTAACGCTCTAGAACAGGCAACATTGTATGTAGCATAGGTAACGCTCTAGAACAGGCAACATTGTATGTAGCATAGGTAACGGCGTCCCCTGGAACGGGCAACGAAATGCTCCATACCGCGAAATTGCCAGGTAATGCGGTAGTTAAATGGGAAGCTGGCAATCATCGCTGAACACGCGAGTAGCATGGGGAGTAACGTTGAGTATTTAGGTAAGAATGTTGTGGTAACGCTGTAGTGCAGGTGGCACTGTACTATAGGTAATATTCAGTGGGATATAAGTAACCCAATATATTAACTTGGCGGTATACCGCCGGTGCTTACCAGCCACAGTATAGGTACTTACGATTCGATATAAAGGTGGCGATACGATGCCAGAGTATTGTTACATTTTGATATAGGTAACACGATATCACACTTATTTTCGTATGCAGCCACTGTTGTTGTAGAGAGATGTCACGTATCCAGCAAATATCTGTATCTATCACCGAGGTGGTAGGGTGGAACTTAATATATTCAGCCAAATCGCAGCATCACGCGGATAAGCGCACTCTATTAAGTTACAAAGTATGGATTCGTTTACGTGGTGGCGCCTAATCGTTGCATTGCAAAGAATTAATGGCTATGTATTTGCCGCGCTTCTAGAGCAATTCCGATATGCTTACATGATGTAGAGGTCGAAATAAAAGACGTTATGTGATGCATACCAGAAACAAGGCCCCAGCCTCTCTATTTATTTTGCGCCTTCTGGCTTAGGAAACATATACAGGAAGAAACAAAACATGATTCACGGCAGAACGATAGCTAATCTTCGAGATATCCATAGCTAGGTAACCTCAACAAACCAACCCGGAGACCATTATCCGGGTTGGTGTCAGTTGACTAAAATTATCAGAAGGGGCAATATTTTACACGGTACCCGGAAAACATGTAGTTTTTCACCAACCAAGGATAAGCGCACCTCGTCTGTATGTATTACATAAAGCGGAACGCCATTCGCCCCGTTCATTAAGGCAGCACGAGGTGTATGAACAGCCTTCGCGATCCACAGTGTACTGGCACAGTTTGGCTAATCAGAGCATAAGCTTCTTTGAGTTAGTGAAGGTTCAGCACGTCGCTTTTAGCAATATCGCTGGCGGGACGCAGAATGGAAGCTTCCGCATATGAACACAGGACTGGCGTGAGGGTAAAGGGAGACCTCCATGTTGCGCCGATGAACAAAACCAGAGTAGATTCGAGGCACGGAGATCTCCATTGCCCAGTGAACCGACCAGAGTAGATTCATGCTGCGCTAAAACTGCTCCAACGCTGGGAGACACAAGGCGGCGCGGAGCGCAGGGCCTCCATATTGCCGGTGGGAACAAACCGGAAGTAGATTCGGCGCGAAGACATTACTGCTGACACCGTAACTCAGCAGCCAGGACAGAGCAGCACCCGGAGCACAGGACCTCCATGTTGCCCAATTGAACACCAACAAAAGTGGATTCATGGAGACATTGCTTGGCGAAATGCTCCAGCATGGAACCTAGGAAACCTTAGCACCAGGCACAGAGTTTTCTCCATGTTGCCAGATTGGGCAGGTGGAGTAGATTCATGCGCGGGATGAAGCACCATGTCCAACCCGGAACACAGAACTGGCCTCCAGCACGGGAACCTCCATATTTGAAGTGTACGCAACAAATGGGTGTCAATATACCAGAGACATTACCTGGCTTCGCCAGCATGGGAGACCCACAGAGCAGCACCCCAGGCACGGAGACGCCATTGCCCAGTGAACACCAACAAATGGATTCATATAGGGGTACCGCAGCTACCATATCCAGCATGGAGCAGGTAGCACCTGGGCACTGGGGCCTCGCGTTGCCAGTGGTGCAACAAGTAGGATTCGTAGAGACATTACGGCTTGCCGTATCGCGTACAGGGGCGAGATGCTTTCCCCTCAGCACGGAACCTCCATGTTGCCCGGTGGGCACTAACAAATTAGATTCATGCCAGGGCATTACCGGCATATCCGGCGTTGGAGACCTGGAAACGGCACCCTGAGCACAGGACCTCCGTGTTGCCCAGTGAACAAAACGGGGAGGCTTATCGTTGCCAATGTCCCTCATAAACGGCAAATGGCGTTATCAGCTGGGTTCTAAGTGAACACTCTCCACGACAAGGAACGCTGGCGGGTTTTATTATGGCTTCGGAAGCCGCTGACTGATTTACAATACTAACGTAACAGAGATTATCCACGGTGGGTACGTTAAACTTGGTGATTAAATCAAACGAAATCTAGGGGACAACTGCGCTTCCTTATTTTTTCGCTATTTTAAACCAATATTTCATTTCGTAAACTCAGGAATATTGAATCGGTGTATTCGGCATCATTTTAAAGTGCCATTAAGCATAAAGTTACATTTACTTTAAGGTATAAGAGAGAAAGCCAGCCTCACCACGTTTCCAGTTTAAAATACGACTATCAAATTTTATAGGTGTTCCTCCTTTATTGTGCCTCTATATATAACATAGCATAGGGATATAATATATATATATTTATATATAGTATATCCCCTCTCCCTACCATTCACCTGGTGGAATTGGCCCTCCGAAACGTCGTGTAATCGTGTTATTCAATAAGGAGTTGACATCAAATCTTGCTGTTTTATTAGAAGCGACCCTTCCAGTAATGACGCCGAGTATAATAATTCTGTATCGTCTTTAGAAGATGTTGATATCAGCAGTCTGTGAATTACCGGTTCCGGACCTGCCGAGTGACTACAGGACCTCGAATTGCACTCTTTCATTAAAAGCAGACGAAAGCAACCTACCAGGTTTGGCCAGATTCAAGGCCTAAGCCTGAATTCGTTCAACAAGTGTCAAAACCGTCACTACATTTCAGCTGCGGTTCACAGGTACCTGAACAGTGAAAGACGGTGAAAAGCATAAATATAATGTATTGTCCTCCGCCGCGGGCAAGGGCCGGGTGCATTTTGAGTCGCTTCCAGCAGTAGTAACTGGCAGAGTGGATTTTCCCATAAATTTGATTTAAGATCAAAGAATGGCGCGCCATTTATGGATGGATGTATCGGACGTTAAAAGGAACGTAATGGCTGACATTTCCAGCTTGGCCTGATGCTGTTTTCCTATTGCATACATTCAGTTATATTTAAAACAATTTTTTGAAATAGATGTTGCAGTAAACGGGCCTTCAGTAATGGCCCTTAATTTTATTCTGTATGTTTAATGTCAGGTGGCTCTGATGATGACGTTCTCAGGCTGCGTTAATGGAACTGGGACTCAAGGTTGCCTGGAATATGCTTCCTTATTTCAAAACAAGAATAAAACTACGAAATCAGTTGAAGAAACTTTCGATTTATTCGGCAAAGCCAGATTCTGAGGAATTCACGGGCATTTTTCACAGTTATAGGAAATATCTATTGAAACTTTACTCAGGTCTATATATCATAAGCTGTATTGAAACTTTGATATAGTTGATAAACATCGTACGATAATGAAAACATTAATTATTATAATCATATTGCTTATTATTCTGAACCCATTAGATGTGTGACGTCTGTATAAGGTCTTTGGTCTGACCGGAATGGCCGTCACAAAATGTTCGATTATATCTCTACGCCACACAGGCGAAATTATTACCGATTTCCTATAACGTCAGGAAATGCGTTTCATCCGGCGGCCATGTAGACAACGTTTGAGAATCTATCGCCTGGCCAAAGAAAGATGATTCTACGTTTAAAGGGTGTTAAAATGCACCAACATTCATCTGCGGTTTACGTATTATGAGCTTCACCGGGTGTATAAAATCTGGCCATTTGATAATGCTTCATAAATTTGCGTTAACGTGGATGGATCTCGGGGCGACGGGTTTATTATGAATGGAATGGGGTGAAATGTGCGTTGTTCGCGCAGGTTACGATTTATGATGAAGATGATTGAACATGGTGAACGTAACCGAGCAATGCATGAATTGTCTATTTAAGGTTCAAATATCAGGTCTTTGCTGGAGGCGGTATCTTATGTGGGATTAAAGGATTGTGTGGTATTGTGTGTGTGGGAGGTGTGGCATGCTACAGGGGTAGGCCTAGGGTGGTGCAGGGTGTTGGGGAGATTAGGTCAGTGTTAGAATTACTGATAAGTCTTTGACCAGTAGGTAACATCGTTTATACTTTTTGTAATGGAATTACATAACAGTTTATATAAACTGTGTAAGAATTACCTTCTTATACGTACTAATTACAATAAAAGGCACGATTGAATTGTATTTCACTGAATGGGGACCGGTCCTAATTTAAATTATTTTGAGTTATCCGACTGATCATAACTGGAACAATTTCCCATATCCTATACTTTCGCAAAGATGATGCCAGTGTAGTTCCCTGTAAAATTACTGTTGTGATATGGCAGGCAATGCACATAGCAGGTATGACCTCTTTTTTGTTATTCCGGAATACAGGTATTATCCATGCAAGGACGTTTTCACCAGAATTTCAGTTGCCGACAGGAATAACTTCTTAGACATATTGTTTCCCATCCTCTTGGGTAGAGTATAAGAAGTGCAGTGATTGTAATTAGCTCAGTACTCATAATGAACCTATTTGTTTCCATCCTCTTGGGTAGACATAGAAAATTGTGGTGATTTGCAATTGGATTAAGCAGTTTCGATCATAATTTAAGAATCCCCACAACCTGCAAAGTTTATATTTTTATGTACGTTTTCTTTCTTTTTGCTTTTTGTATCTAATTTGTTATACATTATGTAATTATATTGGCAATCATTTTGGTATCCTCAATATCGTGGAGAGATAATGTGTACTTATTATTCTATCAAAGTACCAGAGCAGTATTATCTGTATGGCTACTGTTATTTAGAACATATTACCAAATTTTCCAGGAAATAGAGCTTAAGAAATTATTACCTAGATAAATCGGAAAACTAAATTGGATGAAGATCGCAAACAATCAGTGTTATTTATATTCCTCTTTTTAAATTATCAGTGGCGCAGGTCAACCGCCTAACATAATAAACTGAAGGATATATAGGTGACAAAGCTAGGGTTCCAATCTTGAATGTATGATAAAATGTACCAATGTAATTCTTTAACAGTATCAAGGAATGATAGGAATTTTATGTTGGATTCAAAAGTGCCTATCGGGATAAATGAGGTATTTGAGGATTCCCGACATAGGCACGATAAATATATTATTTGATATATGGCAAAGATCTTAATTTCAATTGAAAAGACAGAAGTAATTTTGAGATTCACAGATTAACAACATATCTATATTGGAACTACATGGCCAGGAAGCATGTTCAATTATAAAATCCGCATTCCACAAACATCAGATAAAGAAGTTTAAATGACGACATATTTAGTTAGTATGCTTACTTGAAGCTCTATCCTCTGGTACGAGTATAATCAGGTGCCTTAGTCACTACGTCAAATTCAATTCTACATCCATTACTTTGCAGTGTTCTTACAGACATATATATGGAAAATTATTTTTTACGGATATGGAAAGAGTGGGAAACACTTGCAGTACAAAGTAGTCAAGCTTAGATTATCATACAAAAACATCATATGTACAACAATCACTTCATTATATGCAATCAAAGCATTTGCAAAAGAGCCACTTCCTCATGGGCATAACATCACCTTTGGCCGAGGTTCAACTAATTGTGCCAGAAAGCCTGTCAGTAAACACCAAAGAAATAACCCTTGTGTTTAGTAGTGCCTAAATCATAGTCACACATTTGATGGAAGTGTAGGTTGCCATGCAATTCTAGTCTGTCTCACAGTCCACGGAATACATTATTTTCCTTTTCTGCTTCGTCTGTCTCCGGTCCCTGAACCACATTATTTTCCCTTACCAAGCCCTCTGCAATTGCTAAAACTTTAATGAAACAGAGTCCTCAGATCTCCCTCAGGTCAAGTCTGTGTGTTTATCTGAACTGGCACTCCTTTGGCGGTCAGGGTTCAAGTAAACATATCTAACTGCCTTGGCTAGCCGGATGAATCTCGTGTATCCCTAGGGCTCCTTATAAATTTTAAATAGGTTTGTTTATTTACTATCAAAATTATATATATTCAAGACACTAAGCGTTGGTCTATATATTTTCCAATGAGTTAAAATACCCCATTACATGTATTACCAAATGAAATTCTAAAGGAGCCTTTCTTCAAACCAGTGACTTAGCATACATACCACATAGGCTAGACTTCTTGGAATGACGGACTTCATATAGGCACATCGAGATATTTCACAAACTCTTAGCCTCATTGGCCTGTGTGCCTCACCACTTGCAGATTAATCGTTGGCAGATGTAAATGTTACTGGAGATGTTGGTCCCGCCAGCTGTGGGTGTTTGGTGGCACTCCAAGCTGAACACTGCAGTGGGATTACATCCCTAGAGGAGACAGAGGAAAAAATATCGTTCTGTGACTGTGATACAGACTGGGATAGAATGGAAGCCAAAATTTGGACAACAACAAATGGTAGGTGTTTTAATTGAAATATGATTCAAATAGCTTAACTAGATTTCCAAATTATCCTCCAGATGTACATTTTAGTTAGAACATATACATTTATCCCGAGACAACGTAGAGAGTTTATATATAATTAAAAACTAGTCCAGCACTAATTATCCATTTTTATCTTTTATCTTCACCGTCAGAACTAGATTAACAACTTGAGTCTCACCCAGTATGAACATATTTTACTGAAAAAGTTCACCAAGTATAAAGGCAATATATAATAATACTCAATTAAAAGGCCCTGGACTTTCTCCTGAAGCCTGTAGAATGCAGACTTGCCACATTTTATGTAGACTGCGTGGAAATGGATATATTTTGCTTCAGGATCTGTATGACCAGACGACGTCCCTTGCCACGCTCAGTCACATGTGTCTCAGGTGACGGAGAATCAGTGGATTAAAAGGCCCGTATTGCAATTCCTCATGCACGTTTGCCAGGTAGCAGAGCCGTTTTCTTTTGTAAGCCCTATGGAGGCTGCAGTATTGGATTTATAATATAGGTGGTATTGAGGGCTTGCCCAGTTTTCATTGCCCCATGGAATACTTGAAGAGTTATCGTTTGAAGCGTTTGATGATTTCAATAGCTTCTAAAATGTGCATGAGAATTAGAATCATGATTTCCTCCTATACAAATATGTTTAGACATAGTTTACACATATCTGCTGCATTGATACAATGCACCATACATCCAATTATTTGGTGTTTTTCAAAATGAATTGATAAACAAATGATAAATAAACAGCACTGCATTTCAGTGATGATTCACATATAATCATGACTGTAACAAAGAGCATCCTCATACATGTCGATGGAAAAATTAATCATCACCAGAAGTACACACACAGTCATGCTTTAATCCAAAAGGAATGCATAGTCAGTATGATTCATAGAGTTAATTCCACTTTTAAATGGGACGTGTTTGTAAGGTATTTTTGGCAGAATTAGAAGTATTTTTTAGCAAAGATCATGTAAAGCTCAGGCTCTGTTTTGTATAATGGTAGCCCTATTTGCACATGTTATTGTGGCCTTAAATGGACGCCTTGCCTATTTGCTTATGATTCACAAACTTACATTCCCATGATATAGGTCAGGTGTACCAAGAGATTAGCTGATATTTATCAGAAACAGGTTTATATGTAGGTGGCTTGGAAACTCGCTTGCTATTACAAAGGCCTATAGGTTTCCGATCCCGCAATACATTTCCCGTTTTGCAGCTTCTCTTTTTCTTAACATGCTCGCATCCGAGAACTGATTTAAATTCCAATCACCAGATTAAAGAATAACACAATAAATGGTATGCCAAATTATCGTTACAGGTAATGCAGATGATGCTATCGGCCGTAAATTTTGATAAGTTGCTTCATCGCTATCCAGTAATAAACGCAGGGAGTATCTATATAATTATATATGATCAAAGGCCATATGATAGATTAGCGGTACTACCAGGTGTGATGGAGGAGAACTTGCGTCGCTAGTTTTCCTCGATAATCTGAACACGTAATAGCGGCGGAAACCGGCAGATGCAGCACTAGAAAGTGTTTGTCCTACCTGCTGGCAACGATGTCCATTATTATAAAGGGACGTGGGACTGAATGGGGCGGCGCTGGCATATGACGATGCGCAGATGTATTCTGGCTATCGTTTGGTGCGAACGACACGCCGACGTATTTCATGCGTGTATTTATAGGGTTCCTTCCAGACGTTCTCCATATACGTCCGTCGGATTACATCGCGCGTACCCTTTTCTCTTTTGATGATTCTCCAACGGCTATTGCAGTTCAAAGAATCGTGGTCAAGTAGAAAAGTCTTGAGACCTATTCCCTACAATTCACCAGCATTGCCTCGCCGAACAGAGCTTCCGTTCGGGGGATATCAGGTGGTGGAATTGGGTGGTGGGGTTTTGGTTTTACGCCGCTTTTAGCAATATTACAGCAAGATCGGCAGGGACGCGAAGTGAACTTACTGATGGCGCCCATGTTGGGATTCTGAACCAGGGTCTTCCCGCGGGGATCGGCGTGAAGAACTGAACCTTTAACCGCTGGGCTACCCACCGCCCGGAATATCAGAAGGACAGCAATATAGTTATTTCCAATGTTGCTTGAGCACTCCTTACTTAGAAAACTGCGGAGATGTGTAGTGTTCATGTCGGAATGATATTTTTCAGCCCTGTCAGATCTAGACTTGAACGAAATGCGAGGTCCTGCGTCATGTCAGACTAAAAGGCCTACAAGATGTTTAGCAACACTGGGCGTAATAGCCATAGATCTTCTCAAACAAGGAATATATATCTTGTAGGGAATGACCATGAGAGACCCACTCGCGCAGCTACTCAGTCATAATCGCTACACACGATAAAAACAATTTCATTTTCATGTCTCACAGGGCCATAATTTTGATGCATTGTTTGTTATCGTATAACGTTAATTAAGAGCAAATGTATGGATAGCTTTAAAGTTTTACCCTTGGCGCTATTTAAGCCAAAGGCTAGGCGGATGGAAATAAGATTATTTTAGGCACTGTAATGAGACTATTAAGAGGTCAAACGCATTATGTACTGCCGCAAAATGTTACAGTAGTGATGCAGGCTACGAACCTGAACAAAGGAAAGAACAGAGTTGGTTCGTGTTGTATTGGCTGTATGTCCAAGAGGGCAGGTACATCTATTAGGACAAGATAGGACACTTGCGAGGGACAAAGAAACAGCACATCGCCCTTCGTTCTGCGTTATTTTTAATCCCTCAGAAACCATTACCTCACCGTTTTACCACAGACAAAGGCGCTGTAACATTCACTGATAGCAAAGGCGCGTGCAACGATAAGGCTGATGAACTTGCGTAGCCGCTGCTTTCGCGTGATAATAATATTGAAGGTCATGTAAGACGTTGATTTCAAACGCGTACTAAAATGTGTGAAAATGGTTACCGCAGACCAGAATTTCTTCACGGTGGGAAACATATGATCATCTTGCTTGAATTACAGGTAAAAGATGAAGGTGTATAAAACCGTTCATATACTTCAATGTGTTACAAATTGAAAATTTACATATGTTTCCACAAATAAATTCGCATGTTTCCAGCCAGGAAACTTAGAACAAATTGGAATTTCAGCACCATTGAAGTTCAAAGGGTAATTACGATGCTATGTGATCGTATATTTACCGGGGGTATCATTTTACCCAATTCATGTTTGGAAATACCTGATAATCCAGTCAGGGAGGACGTATTACACATCGAACAGATTAGCGTACGAAGATGTACGATAGGCATATATTTCAATTAAGATTGACCCAGTATAGCCGATATATGCCGAGTTAGGAAATATCAGAAAACATAAATAAATCCGGTCATGGCGTATCTCCTACTGTTGCACGTTCGGTAGTTTTACTATCAGAAGCTTTCGGTGCCAGTGCTGTCCAATATTAGGACCACCTCTTCTTCATTCGATATTTGTCAGATTTTCTTATTGACACTTTCCAGCTACTTAAAGTCCCCAAGAAAGAGCCATTTTTCTATTGGATTTAGATTGATACTGCCAAACGGCCAATCTAATAATGTCATATTTTTGGGAGTCCAGAAACCAACAGGCCTGCTCAAATGCTTTGTAGACGTGTTTTTGGGTCGTTGTCCTGCTGGAAAATCAAAATCCATGGGAACTTACATTATTGAGCAGATGCAGGTAAGTATTTCGCCGAGGGATATATTTGTGTACCATCACCGATATTACCTTCGATACAGGAGAGCACACAACTTTAGATATACCACGTTAAACATCGGAAACCAAGGAACAATGCAGTACGACCAGTTATATAATTTCTATGCTATAAGCACCAGTTCAACCTTCGCTCCAGAACTTTGTTCCAGGTTTCATGATCGGTGATGCGATTCCTCGACTTTCTTGCCAGCCCAGTACATGCAGCTCTGGTTTAATTGTCTCTCCATACAGACCAGCCACAGTTCCACCTCCTATCCATATCAATGTCAGCCTTAGGACACTCATCCAGCTGGTTTTAGAAACAAGAATACCAAGCAAATCGGATCCTATCACCCGACAGTCAATGTTTCTAGAAATACCTGCCTCCCTGGTGCTCAATGCCCATATTCATTTGCAATATTTTTCAAAGTACGATAAACGGTGGACAAGAAAGGGATGCCTGTTCTACTTAAAATCACTTTAAGCTGATCCAGATGTCCTTGTTATAATACTCTAAAGTCAACTTCCTCTTCTCTGCCGATCATCCATGCACAAGGGATGAGGATCACTGAAAATGTCCTCTGCTAGCAGAAATAAACATAGAGGATAGCTCTTACACAAGCTAGTAAGAAAAAGTTAACTTAGGTTGTATCTCTCTTGGATGAAACCAAAACTTGATGGCTGGTCAAGGTTGTTTCTACTAGAATCTATTAAACATGTTCTAATATTCTCAATGAATTTCATTGGTCTCATACTATATGGTCCTTCGCTGCTGATCCAGTTTTTCATCAATACGTAACTCCTTCTGACTGTGTAAATGTTGTTTGAGGGGCCATAGAGTATACATACTGACGTTCAAAGTCAAAGCTGTTTCACGGGTCTCTTGCGATAGCAAGAGATAGTCTGTCGTACAGACCCTGGAAGCAAATATATATATCAAGAAGCCCACGCAAAGTCTAGAAATGTAAGCAAGAGTCTAAATTTCCTCAGCTTCAGGAAAATGAAGAAAAGTTCGGCTCCTTTTCATTGCATATTATGTTTTACTTGAACTTCTTTCAGTAAAATATGTTCATTTTCAGCAACTAGTTTATTGAATTTCAATAAGAGAATAAAAGACAAATCATATATGAAGTACAAAGTCAGTATCAATGCATATCGCTATCAATGGTGTAATGCTTGACGTGTTCCCACGAGAGTCGTTTACCTTGCCTCAGTAGAGGCGCTACGTTCTCCACGAATCCGCCCGTGTTTGTTGGCATTTTGAGTTATATAATATTCGAGCAACTATAGATATTTACAACGTCGTCGTGACATGGGATCCCTTGAAGAGGAATTCGCGGCATATTCGTTGGCCAGCTGGTATGAACCAGCCGAACAGGAAACAATTAAAGGCATCCCTGCGATTATTAGTCGGATCCTTGGTACTGAGTGTGTTTTACCTCTCGAAGTTATGTATGATGAACCGGTTGGCGGTATTATGCCTGTAACGCTGAGTGTTGCGTACATAACGGAATGCCTCGACGTAATAATCAGAAGGGCATACCAGATCTTAACTTACATGATGCAATGTTTCAGCATTGGAGCATATGTTATTCAGTTGTCACTAGATCAATCTTCCAGCGCGCAAGGTGGGACGTTGGAACGTTAACGTAAAACCATCACCTAGCCATCCACCCATCCACATCCAATGCATCAGCATCCTGATCCACCGTCACAATCCTTCAGCATCCATCAGCATCAGCAATGCCGTATCAGGCATCAGCATCAGCACATCAGCATCACCTCAACATCGCCATCACCATCACCATCGCCTCAATATCCGCCATCCGCCATCACCCATCGTACCCATCCAGCATCAACATCACCGTCACCTCCGCCATCCCATATCCACCCAGCACCGGCGCCAGCACCTCACCATCCACCATCACCATCACACCATCACCATCCGCCATCACCACATCCACCTCCAACATCAACATCCAAACATCAGCATCAACATCACCATAATCATCCGCATCACCCATCACCATCCAACATCAACCCCGAGTCACACCATCACCCTCCACCCATCCGCCATCGCCTCCGCCATCCGCCTCCAGCTACCCATCCACCTCGCCATCACCATCATATATCCCTTGCCTCAACATCAGCCTCACCATCCGCCATCCATCCACATCCGTCGCCATCCTTCAACCTCAGCCTCAGCATCAGCATCACCTCAACATCACCATCACCATCAGCTTCAGCCTCCAGCATCAATCACCATCACCTCAGCATCACCCATCCAACATCAGCATCACCATCACCATCCACCCTCAACATCACCATCAACATCCACCATCCACCATCACCATCCACCAGCATGGCGCAACGCAGCGCCAGCACCAGCACCATCCCTGCATCACCTCAATATCCACCCATCACCATAAACGTCACCATCAGCATCAGCATCCAACATCAAGCATCACCTCACCATCACCATCACCGGCACCAACACCATCAACATCCTCAACGTCACCATCACCTCTGCATCACCATCACCATCCCGCCATCACCATCACCTCAGCATCACCATCACCCATCACCTCAACCTCAACCTCACCCATCACCATCCACCCTCCATCACCGTCGCATCACCTCCCGCATCCGCATCATATCCGCCTCAGCATCACCGCATCATCAACACCTCAACATCGCTATCAAGCATCAACATCACCATCATAATCCACCATCATCACCATCCACCATCCATCCACCTCCATACCATCGCCAAGGCTTACCATCACCTCCTGCATCACCATCGTATGCACCATCCTGCCCTGCATCACCATCACCATCACCCATCACCTCCGCCATCACTGCTCCGCCTCCAACATCCACCATCACCATCACCTCAACATCACATCAATACACCATTACCATCCCCACCCGTCACCATCGCATCATCATCCCGTCAACATCACCTCACCCACTCGCGATGCGTATCATTGAGTTAGTTAAAGATGAAACATAGCGAAAAGCCAAACTATATGATTTTTTTTGTTTTGTAAGGAGAGGTGTTCATATAAGCTCACAACGATCACCAAATCCCTATTCAGTTTAAGGTGAGATAAAATGTATGTTAAACAAACCCTCAGAATAGATGGAAACGCCATCACCTCAAAGATCTAGAAACAAATTCTATTCGCTGTCATAACATCGATCTTAGAGGAAATGGGCGGTGGCTTTATCTACATCACCATCACCTCCACCATCCCGATGCATTATCGGTGAGTTTGAACTGTGTTGCAGGCTATTCCATGAGGTGCGTATTGCGAAAACATGACCCGCAGTTACTGAATCGTTATACATTGACATTTGTTGAGCTTAATGACAGCCGCTCCTAACTTTAAGCTTTATCTAGATCCTGCTACCGATGTTTCACGGTGTTAGGATTGGGGTTTGTTGAGGGTCACAACGTGTTTGTATTAGTTTTATTGCCAAATGTCTTGTAGGAGTTGAGGAATTAAAATATTTCTGCTACTTTCAAAACTGCACAGCATCATCCGTAATTGGACACCCGGTTGTTATGGTAACGTTACGCGTTTTGTTTACTTACCTCTCTCTCCCTGTTGATGTAGCATTATGTTACTTACTCTCTCCTATCCTATCTATCCTATCTATCTCTTTCTCTCTCTCTCTCTCTTTCTCCCCTTCTCTCCTTCTCTCATCTGTCATCCATCTGTCTCTCCCTCTCTCTCTCTCTCTCTCTCTCTCTCCTCCTCTCCTCTCTCTCTCCTCCTCCTCTCTCTCTCCCTCTGTTTACCTTTGTATGATGAGCTATTTGCTCTAATATTGATTCCGGGATTTTCCTTGGCCAGTGGATTCGATGGTGTTATTCACGCCCTTCTACAAAGAGATAAAGGGAAGTCCTGAATCAATACCATAGATTTAAGTATTATGAATTTGCTTTTGCGATAAATTATTTACCTCAGTTCTCAGTAAAGAGTATTAAACCTATAAAGTAATACTAATATTTTGCTCAGGATCACAAATAGATTTTAGACCTGACTTATCCATAGTTTAGCCTGTACGCTATTTATTGATCATGCTTAAAGAAAGAAAAGCTGTATTATGTAATCTATTGGTAGTTTTCAGGAAGCTTTTGACAATGTATGTTTATGGACAAAATTACTGAGCGCAAATTATTGATTTGCAAATTGAATTCAGATTAGTAGAAAATATTAGCGTATGTGATGAGTATTCATTTATGTGTATGTGATCAAATGGTACTTACTCGGAACAGTTTCCTGTCTTATTGGAGTCCGCCAAGGAAAGAATCTCCACAATGCTATTCTCTTAGTGGTGTAAAATGAACACCTATCAGTTATACAAATGCTGGAGAACAGAAGCCTGCCATTTTAGTATAACGCATGTAGTAGCACCTTAACGAGATGTTTATACCTCGACTCGTCATCGAAAGAGACGTAAATAGTTTAACCGCCAAGACGAAGTTATCGAAGAATACCACAAACAAGACCCAGCAGTCAAAGATTACTTCTCCATTTTATCCCCAATATAGCCTTTTCTACAAAGGGAGTGAATTCACTATAACAAAGACACCCCACCAGAAGAAAATACGTGCCTCCAAGCAAAGGGAGTGTAATTGCAATATCTCTCATTTAAGCAGAATCAGTCAGGCTGAACACACCTGGGATCATTACAGTTCATCAACAACTGCTGCCTACGTTATAGCTGGATACAGTCAGATTATAGTACAGTGGATTCTCACAGTAAAATGTAATACGCAAAACTTTGTCGACGCTGCACCATGATGATTATCGCTCATCGCTAAAGAATGCAAACTCGTTTAATACGATATCCAGTTTCATGAACGGCGATGTTAGACAGCATCATTATCACGCTGAATTGGTGATTTAATGCGTCAAAGGCGGTAGCAACTCCACCTTGACCCTGGACTCCTGTTCCCGAAATCCCACAGAACAGTTTTTGAGACGGTATGGGTGCGCCAGGAGATCCTTCGGTACCAAATTCCTGGTGCGTGCGGGAACAGAGCCCTAGAGCTGTATTCTGTGACATAAGTAAAGAGTCTTCGATAAGAGTATGGCGCCAAGGCATAATCCATGACTTAGAGCCTTACGGTATTAAAGGCAGTTTATAGAAATTGGTTGGGAAGCTATCTAAATGGAAAGAACACCGAAGTTGTCATCCAGGGTATAAGAAACTCATCTAGGCGTGCTATGGTAGCTTAGGTTCCACAGGGTGAAGTTCTTGGACCCTTGCTGTTCATAATCTACATAAATGATATTACAGATGGTATAGATAGTAACGCATACGTTTATTTGCTGATGGCACCTCATTATATATCATTATCAGGGATAAGTGATCGTGACTCTATCGGCGTGGGCCATGTCCTGGATTTCAAATTAGGTGGATAGCAGAGAATAGTGGAGGTCTCGACTGATCCATTTGAGACGGGATCCGTGGCGGCTGGGAAGATGTCCAGAATCTGGGCTGCCATGGATATTAGTTGCCTTAGCGGGTTGATTCATGGAGCCGTTTGGGTTGTTATCGCGGAATGGATGCGTGGAACAAGGTACGTTGCCGTTAATCGTGATGATGGGTTAGCGCAGATGCAGATGCCGTTAATGATCATTAAGGCCATGGGTTAATGTATGGAGCGGTTATGTTTGTTCGGTGATTCGCGTCATGGGATGATTGCGCAGACAGTCTGGATTTTGGCGGAAGGTTAGGCCCTGGATTAACAATGCGGACGGTAATGATTAGCGGCGGACTAATTAAATATCGTTATGTAGTGGAATAGATGGCCGGTGGCTGGGATGGAGAATGATAATGGAGTTAGTTTTGTTTCTGCCAAGATGGGTAGATAATGGCATGCTGTTTATCCTGGCCAGTCGCGTCCTCCTTCGGTAATCACGGTTCAGATAATTATTTAAAGTCGTGGTAATACGTTCAAGAATTATTGGTGCCAGGTTAGTGGTGCAGCTCGTTGTTGATTAACAATTAGGCTGTCATGGGACATCGCCTTTGACGTCTTATCAGGGGTGGGTCCGGTTTTGAAGTGGACTGGGGACTGATGATCCACTTATGGTCATGTTTTGATCTCGGCTATGGAGCCGTTTATCCAGTGGGTTGTTCCGTATAAATCGAGCTGCGGCGATATCAGTGCTCTATAGATGTTGAAGATGCGTTTTGGAAGGTCCGATATCGTTGGTTGTGAGTAGGGGATGGTTTCACTTTCTTTAGCGTCGATGTAATAGCGTAATCGAATGGCGTAGCGGGATGTGGGTGAATCGAGTATTGTTCGGATGTGTCAATGCATCTGCCATGAGTATGCGGATTCTATTAGATCTTTGTTCATGTATTATTATCGTAAAGAATCAGACGGGTTACGTGGCAGCGCTTCCTCAAGGATATTGATTGATTTCATCTCGGCCTGTGAGGTGTCGACGTACGCCTCTCTTTGGATGTATTGCAGAATGAATAGAATTATTGTTTGTTTTCGGGAGGTGTTCATGACTACCGGCATTTCGCGGAATCCTATTTAGTTAGTTGGATGATAAAGATATGTTTAAAGCCAGGCCCATCGGATGAGATGGAACGCCATGGCAATGAGCTAATGGTGCAGCAGGAGGTGTTCGTAAATCACGAAACTGATCCGCCGATCCTATTCAGTTAATTTAGTTGAAGTAATGTTAAGAGCCAAATTATGGATGGATGAGAGCCTTAAGTACCTCAAAGAATCTGGAACAAGTTCTATTCGGCTGTCATAGCAATCGATCTTAGAATGTAGACGATGAAGCTTTTATCATACATCACCGTCATCACCATCCGTGCATTATCATTGGTTGGACTGTGTTGGGCTGTTCGGGTGCGTATTGCTTGCGTAGCGATTCGCAGTTAGATCGTTATGCATTGAGCATTGTTGTTTAATGATAGTATCCTGGCTGGCTTTATCCTGGATCCATAACAGAGTGGTTCTGGGTGTTGGGATTAGGTTTGTTTGAGGTCTGGCGATGGTTGTATTAGTTTGTTAGAATGTATGAGGGTTGAGGTAAAGTGTTTCATATACTTTCAAAGAGCTGGCGTCATCCGCATGTGGATGCAGTTGTTGTAAGGTAGCGTTGCGTTTTTGTTTCTTATCTCTCCTGTTGGTGTGCTTTTGTTGTTGCTCATCTCTCTATCTATCTATCTGTCTGCTTTCTCTCTCTTTCCTCTCCTTCTCTCTATCTATCTATTTATCTATCTATCTCTCTCCTCTCTCGCTTTCTCTCTCTCTCTCATCTCTCTCAGTCTATCTGTCTCCTCTCTGGGTTTATCCTATCTATCTATCTCTGTGTCTATCTCTCTGTGTCTATCTGTCTCCTTGTCTATCTATCTGTCATCTATCTCTCATGTATGCGTATGGGTTTTAATCTCTCTGTCTATCTATCTCTGTTTTCTCTGTCTGTCTAATCTATCTCCTCAGTCTATCTGGCTATCTGTAATGTAATCTATATCTATCATATCTCTATCTATCTCTATCTGTATCTGTAACTGTCTCTCTCATCTATCTATCTCTATCTGTGTCTATCTCTCTCTGTCCAGAAATCTCTCGCAATGTCTGTCTATCTCTGTCTCTGTCTATCTAGCATCATCTCTCTTTAATCTATCTATCTATCTCTCCTCGCCATCTTCCTATCTATCTCTCATCATCTGTAATAATCTATCTATCTCTCTATCTCTCTATCTATCTTTATCTATCTATCTATACCTGTCTATCTCTGTCTATCTATCTATCTCCCCTTCCCCTCTCTCTGTTTATCTATCTATCTGTTTATCTAATCAATCTATCTATCTCTCTCTCGATCCATCTCTCTCTCTCTGTCTATCTATCTCTCTGTCTATCTGTCTCTCTCTATCATCTGTCATCTGTAATGTATCTCTATCTTTCATAGTGTAATCTCACCATCTTTCTGATCTGCATCTCTATCTATCTATCTATCTATCTCTCCTCTCTCTCTATCTATCTCTCTATTTATCTCTATCTATCTATCTCTATCTATCTATCTATATCTATCTATCAATATATCTCTCTATCTATCTCTCTCTATCTATCTATCTCTCTATCTATCTCTCTCTCTTTCTCTATCTATTTATATCTATGTCAAATATCTAATCTATCTATCTCTCTATCTATCTATCTATCTCTAGCTAGCTAGCTGGCTATCTCTCTCTCTATCTATCTCAATCTATCGATGTATTCTATCTATCTATCTATTTTTATCTATCTATCTTTATCTCTCTATCTATCTCTATCTATCTATCTTTCTATCTCTCTCTCTCTATCTCTCTCTCTATATATCTCTATCTCTATCCCCTCGTTGACGACGTAATATTCCCTACATTACTGCGCTTCTAAGAGATTGTACGTTTCATTGTTTCAAAGGAAGAGCCATAACAGAGCCTCTGTATGTCTTTGTAGACAAATGCTTAATATCCCGGAGCAACTGCACGTGCGTTGTACTAGGTCCTTGTGACATGAGGATCAGCAAAAGATGTATGATGATACATATTGTACGCTCAAGAACTGTGCAGAATAAAATTATTATTGGATTTATAGCTACCACTTGAAAACTGTTACAAGCTTAGTGTCAGTGGATTTGCCTCTCAGTTCTTTCTATACCGATATACCGCGGTATCATACCATGACACGCTCCTTGGATATGGGCGGATGTCTGAAGAAGATGCACAAATTTTACCAGCACTGTAAATCTAATCTATAGTGCTTTGCTGCAGGTAGTGGTAGTTTGTATGTGCGCTTGGTGTGTATGGTTACCTATCCAGTTATACAGCCTGCCGGACAAGCATAAACCCGGTATTATACGCGGGGAAACATCCTACAGGGGAGGTTGTATGTACACTTGGTGTATTGTGTAGTTTGCCACCTCAGTTATACAGCGCCAGACAACATAAGCCCGGTATTATACCGTGACATGTCCCTGCAGGGGAGGGTTCTTATGTACGCTTGGTAGTAATAGTGGTTACCTATCAGTTATACAACACCAGACAGCATCAGCCCGGTATTATGCACTGGCTTGACATCCTGCACAGGGGTTGTATGTACACTTAGCGGTGGTAATGTGGTTACCTGTCAGTTATACAACGCGGACAACATCAGCCCGGTATTATACTAGCGGGCGTAATCCTGCAGGGGAAGGTTGTATGTACGCTTGATGATAATGGTTTACCTATCGGATTATACAACACCTGACAACTAGCCTCGTGAGTGATATGCTGCTGACTTGTCCTACAGGAGGGTTGTATGTACACTTGGTGTAATGTGGATACACCTGTCAGTTATACGAAAGCACTGAACCAACTATAAAGCCCGGTATTATGCAGCTGGCTTGTCCTGCAAGGAGGGTTACGTATGTACCGCGAGGTGTGTGGTTACCTGCCAGTTATACAACGCCAGACAGCATAAGCCCGGTATTATGCAGCGACATGTCCACCACATGCAGGGGTTATATGTACACTTGGTGTGTGTGGTTACCTGTCAGTTATACAACGCAGACAACGCAAGCCCGGTATTATGCTGTGACATGTCCATATGGGAGGGGTTGTATGTACACTTGGTGTGTCGCGTTTACCTGTAAGGTTATACAACACCAGACAACATCAGCCCGGTATTATGCTGCGGTATGTCCTGCAAGGTGGTAGTTGTATGTACACTGGTGTATTGTTAGTTGTCCGTTATACAACACCAGACAATGGCATCAGCCCGGTATTATGCTGTGACGTAATCACTGCAGGGAGGGTTGTATGTACATATGGTACAATTGTGGGTGGATTTACCGCAATCAGTTATACAGCACCAGACAGCTATCAGCCCGGTATTATGCTGTGACATGTCCACCACAGGTGAGTGGTTGTATGTACGCTTGGTGTGTGGTAGTTGCCTGTCAGTTATACAACACCAGACAGCACCAGTGAGCCATTCAACCACTGTGACGTAATCACCACAGGAGGGTTGTATGTACACTTGGTGTGTGTGAAGTTACCCATATCAGTTATACGGCACCGGACAGCATAAAGCCAGTATTATACTGTGACATATTATCCTGGGGAGGGGTTGTATGTACACTTGGTGTGTAGTGGTTACCTGTCAGTTATACAGCACCAGACTACATAAAGCCGGTATTATTATGTGACATGTCCTGCAGGTAGTGGTTTGTATGTACACTTGGTGTATGTGGTTTACCTAATCAGTTATACAACGCAGACAACATCAGCCCGGTATTATGCTGTGACATGTCCTACAGGGGAGGGTGTATCATGTACACTTGGTGTGTGTGGATTTACCTGTCAGTTATACAAACACCAGAACAACATCAGCCCGGTATTATACTGTGACATGTCCTGCAGGGAGGGTTGTATGTACATTACGGTGTTGTGTGTGGTTACCTGTCTGTTATACAACGCAGACAACATCAATGGGTATTATGCTGTGACGTGTCCTGCAGGTAGTGGTTGTATGTACACTTGGTGTGTGTGGTTACCTGTCAGTTATACAACACCAGACTACATAAGCCCGGTATTATACTGTGACATGTCCTACAGGTAGTGGTTGTATGTACGCTTGGTGTGTGTGGTTACCTGTAAGGTTATACAACACCAGACAACATCAGCCGGTATTATACTGTGACATGTCCTACAGGTAGTGGTTGTATGTACGCGGGTGTGTGGATTTACCTGTCGAGTTATACAACACCAGACAACATCAGCCCGGTATTATACGCTGTGACATGTCCTACGGGGAGGGGTTGTATACGCTTGGTGTGGGTGGTTACCTGTCAGTTATACAACACCAGACAACTTCAGCCCGGTATTATACTGTGACATGTCCTACATGGTGAGTGGTTGTATGTACACTTGGTGTGTGTGTTTACCTGTCAGTTATACAACTATGGACAACACCGAAAGCCGGTATTATACTGTGACATGTCCTACAGGAGGGTTTGTATGTACACTTGGTGTGTGTGGTTACCTGTCAGTTCGCCACAACGCAGACAACATATAAACCGGTATTATACTGTGACATGTCACCACAGGGAGGGGTTGTATGTACACTTGGTGTGTGTGGTTACCTGTCAGTTATACAACACCAGACTACATAAACGGTGGTATACTGTGACATGTCCTACAGGTAGTGGTTGTATGTACACTTGGTGTATGTGGTTACCTGTCAGTTATACAACACCAGACAACATCAATCGGTATTATACTGTGACAATGTCCATACAGGAGGTTGTATGTACACTTGGTGTAGTGATGTAGGTTACCTGTCAGTTATACAACACCAGACAACATCAGCCCGGTATTATACTGTGACATGTCCTGCAGGGGGTTGTATGTACACTTGGTGTGTGTGGTTACCTGTCTGTTATACAACACCAGACAACATCAGCCAGGTATTATACTGTGACATGTCCTGCAGGTAGTGGTTGTATGTACACTTGGTGTGTGTGGTTACCTGTCAGTTATACAACACCAGACAACATAAGCCCGGTATTATACTGTGACATGTCCTGCAGGGAAGGGTTGTAAGTACATCTGGTGTGTGTGGTTACCTGTCAGTTATACACTTGGTGTGTGTGGTTACCTGTCAGTTATACACTTGGTGTGTGTGGTTACCTGTCAGTTATACACTTGGTGTGTGTGGTTACCTGTCAGTTATACACTTGGTGTGTGTGGTTACCTGTCAGTTATACACTTGGTGTGTGTGGTTACCTGTCTGTTATACAACACCAGACAACATCAGCCCGGTATTATACTGTGACATGTCCTACAGGGAGGGGTTGTATGTACACTTGGTGTGTGTGGTTACCTGTCAGTAACACAACATCAGACAACATCAGCCCGGTATTATACTGTAACGTGTCCTACAGGTGTTGGTTGTATGTACACTTGGTGTGTGTGGTTACCTGTCAATTATACAACACCTCACAACATCAGCCCGGTATTATACTATAACGTGTCCTACAGGGAGGGGTCGTAAGTATACTTGGTGTATGTGGTTACCTGTCAGTAATACAACGCAGACAACATCCAACCAGTATTATATGCAACATGTCCACCACAGGTAGTGGTTGTATGTACACTTGGTGTGTGGATTTACCAGTCTATTTATATAACACCAGACAACATCAGCCCGGCATTATACTGTGACATGTCCTACAGGAGGGTTGTATGTACATTTGGTGTGTGGTTACCTGTCATTTACACAACACCAGACAACATCAGCCCAGTATTATACTGCTTATATCCTATAGAAGTTGGATGTATGTACTTGGTGTATGCGCGGTTACCTACATCCGTTGCCACAACACCGGATAACATCGGCCCGGTGTTATACTGTGACATGTCCTACAGGTAGTGGTTGTATGTACACTTGGTGTGTGCGGTTACCTGAGAGTTATACAACACCAGACAACATCAGCCCGGTATTATACTGTGACATGTCCAACAGGGAGGGGTTGTATGTACACTTGGTGTGTGTGGTTCCCTGTCAGTTATACAACACCGAACAACATCAGCCCGGTATTGTACTGTGACATAACCTACAGGGAGTGGTTGTATGTACACTTGGTGTGTGTGGTTACCTGTCTGTTATACAACACCGGACAACATCAGCCCGGTATTATACTGTGACATGTCCTACAGGTAGTGGTTGTATGTACACTTGGTGTGTGGTTACCAGTCTGTTATATAACACCAGACAACATCAGCCCGGCATTATACTGTGACATGTCAGAAGGGGAGGGTTGTATGTACATTTGGTGTGTGTGGATTTACCACTGTCATTTACACACAACACCAGACAACATCAGCCCGGTATTATACTGTAACATGTCCTATAGGGGTTGGTTGTATGTACACTTGGTGTGTGCGGTTACCTGTCAGTTATACAACACCAGACAACATCAGCCCGGTGTTATACTGTGACATGTCCTACAGGTGAGTGGTTGTATGTACACTTGGTGTGTGCGGTTACCTGAGAGTTATACAACACCAGACAACATAAGCCCGGTATTATATAACTGACATGTCCAACAGGGGAGGGTTGTATGTACACTTGGTGTGTGTGGTTCCCTGTCAGTTATACAACACCGAACAACATCAGCCCGGTATTGTGCTGTGACATAACCACCTAGGGAGTGGTTGTATGTACACTTGAATTAAAGTGTGTGGTTACCTGTCTGTTATACAACACCGGACAACATCAGCCCGGTATTATACTGTGACATGTGTCCTACAGGTAGTGGTTGTATGTACACTTGGTGTGTGTGGATTTACCTGTCTGTAATACAACACCAGACAACATCAGCCCGGTATTATAGTGTGACATGTCCTACAGGGAGGGTTATGTACACTTGGTGTGTGTAGTTACCCTGTCAGATATACAACACCAGACAACATCAAGCCCGGTATTATAGTGCTTGACATGCCCTACAGGGGGTGGTTGTATGTACACTTGGGTGGTGTGGTTACCTGTCAGTTACACAACTTCACATGCATTGTACACCCGTGAAGGTCCGGGCTAGAATATAAGCCTTCAGTAACCCGCGCTTGCTTGTCGCCAAGAACAGAATTAACAGGGATTCCTGCCAAGGGTCTAAACTGCTGTCAACGAATAGTCAATATGAAACATTCCTCTTCAGTGATCCCATGTCACGAGGGACCTTGTACAATGCATGTGTGAGCGGAGTGGAGTGAGTTTTATTTTAGCAATATTCCAGCTGTATGGCGGCGGTCTGTAAATAATCGTGTCTGGACCAGACAGTCCAGTGATCAACAGCAGGAGCAACCATCTGCACAAATAGGAACCGATGACATGTGTCACCCAAGTCAGCGAGCCTGACCACCCGATCCCGTTAGTCATTTAGAAAATGACTCGACAAGGAGAACCTGTTCTTTCAAATTGGTACCTCCTTTGGCAAGGAGCTCGATGTCATCCATGTGAAGGAGATGAGTAAGCGGTGTTGGGGATCTGTGGTGAGGAGGTCCGGGATGATAGCCCTCCTGTCTACTGAGCAGAAAGCTCAAAGGATTTAAAGACAACCAAAAAAGCAAAGGACTGAAGAAGTCCCCCTGGAAAATGACCCTTCTGATTGGAATAGATTCCGAAGTCTGCATGTACTCTTGCGAGTACATCTCTATAAATTACATTATTGGCACGAGACTTGTCAAACACAAGATTTTATTCAGAGTATTCAAACATGTGAGAGGGTGGAAGTTTTTTGGGATCAGTCAAGTCTCCTTTTTTGGGGAATTCGAAGGATTATTGTGCGACCTTTGCAGAACCATCTAGGAACAACGCCTGTGTACACAAGAGAATTGAAACAGTGAAGTAATGGACACAGGGGAACAGTTTATCTATACTAGTTTCGACTGCCATCAGGCCCTGGAGCTGTATTAGACTTGGACTTATTGATAACTCTTTTCAGGCAATTAGATGTAACAGACAAACGACACGAGGACCTGTGATGATATCATGCACTCCGCCATGCCAGCGGCAGTATAGTATCTACTTATATAAAGTGCATACATTTGAAGCTAAAATTGTATGTATCAAAGTATACGTTGCATGTTTGGTATTTGCTCATCAATTAAATTTGCTGTATGCAGTAAGCAGGAAGTTGCCGCAACAGGACCAGCAAACAGAAAAAATAACAATCTATATTCAAAAAAAGGTTTGTATTAATGTAACTGCCACCAATCCTGGCTTCGACAGATTCAAATCACGACAGCAGTTCATGTACATGTACATGTACAGTCAAACCTCATTTCAAAATAACACTTTTTAATCACTTTCCTACACTTACAATGAATCTTCGCAATCTTACATGACTTCGTAGTGACTACCCGAGCATATGTTTACGACGGGTGCCACCGATGTCATCACTATTTGATAATGATCCATAAACATGTGCTCGTGATATGGTCAAAAATCGTACAAGCCACTCTGCTGTTTGAAAAGTTTATTGTCGCAATAACAAGACCAGTCATAAGTAACACGTAACAATTCCTATTCAAACAAATAGTTACTGTGAAAAGGGTACTGTAAAAAGGCGTCCTACAATTACAGATTCTTGTTGACTGTGTATGTAAGGCTAACGTAATATATACCCTACACGTACCCAGAACCTAGCTATTCTATGACTTGACGACATGTGATTCCAAATGGGTCCCCCTCCACTAAGAGAGGGCTGGGTACAGGGACGCCATTGTGTCCAGTTGGGTTATGTTGGCTCACTAAACAGTCAGGCGAAGACGAGGGGACCTTCTAGGTCCGTATATATCATGTGATTTAATTGTTAGCATAAGATATTAGTAATCATTACATTTGTCAAGATATCACAGTGCGGATATCCTATTCAACAAAAGGTTGATCCATGTGAAGCATATAGAATGTTGATACAGTTTTCCTGTACTGGGTATCCCTAGTATTAGGTTACCTGGCAGATCCACTTCTGTATACACGCATAATAGCTACAGTGTGTATACACAAAACATGTATACATCCCAAATATAAAAAGTATAAAAACAGAAAAAATACAGCAACATAGGAACAAATTGGAAATATAGAAATATTGGATTATCTTGTATCCCAGATGTAAAATCTGACTATAAAGCACCAAATATTGAAGACGAACAGATTAAATACGGCCTCTGAAGTTCTACAGTTGTACCTGTGTTACAGGTTACAGAAATACTCTGCTATCTATATAATTATAGCAAAACATCGACTTGTAGATAAAGACATACACAAGGTCAGTTGGGTCAATTCTATACATTTAGAATCATTTGCTTTCAATTTGAAATTTCGATATGAAACATCAAATTACATGCATAGTGAGATTTACATATATGGTTAGAATTTTAGATGAATCCATGTTCTGATGAATGTTCGAAGCTTCTTTGAAGTAAACAATGTTAAGTATTATTTACAAAGTATTGAAGGTGAATGAAAACTATGACATCTCATGTTGCTGTGCTGAAAAGATATCGATATTGCTATTGCTAACTTCAATGTATCGTTCCGAAACAGTCCTGGAAATAAGTTTATTTTCATAATCTCTGTTCTGACAAAATAGTCGAAATGTGTCAATTGCGTGTGCTGTACGTGTCAACGACGAGAATGATATAAGATTACACCAGATCAACGATGAAAGACAAGTATTTCCTCAGTGAATCACACAAATGATGTAAGTGACAATTAGGTTATACATTCCAACATGGAAGACCATAATGTGTGACACTGCATGACATGCTTTATGTTTGTAAAATATACAATTATTTTATTTTGTATCTAAAAGATACAGACATCTGTCTTTATGTGCCTGGAACGTTCTGGAGTATTTGATTTTAGAAATTCAGACTACGAAATCTGAATTGTTCAAGCTGCATTCTGTGTCTCCAGACAGGAGGAGGCACACAGAGTTGGTGGACAAGTTCAGAGTGGATGTGCGTGGTCAGTGATGCTGGACATGTTCAGAGTGGATGTACGTGGCCAGTGATGCTGGACATGTTCAGAGCGGATGTACGTGGCCAGTGATGCTGGACCCCATCACATGTTGGCGTAAATATTCTGTGTCTCCAGATAGGATGTACGTGGTCAGTGATGTTGGACCCCATCACATGTTGGCGTAAATATTCTGTCTCCAGATAGGATGATGTTAGTTGTACTGATGAACATGTTCAGAGTGGATGTACGTGGTCAGTGATGCTGGACATGTTCAGAGTGGATGTACGTGGCCAGTGATGCTGGACATGTTCAGAGTGGAAGTACGTGGCCAGTGATGCTGGACGATGTTCAGAGTGGATGTACGAGGTCAGTGATGCTGGACATGTTCAGAATGGATGTACGTGGTCAGTGATGCTGGACATGTTCAGAGTGGATGTACGTGGTAAGTGATGTTGGACATGTTCAGAGTGGATGTACGTGGTCAGTGATGCTGGACATGTTCAGAGTGGATGTACGTGGTCAGTGATGCTGGACATGTTCAGAGTGGATGTACGTGGTCAGTGATGCTGGACATGTTCAGAGTGGATGTACGTGGTCAGTGGTGCTGGACATGTTCAGAGTGGATGTACGTGGCCAGTGATGCTGGTCCCCATCACATGTTGGCGTAAATATTCTGTGTCTCCAGATTGGATGTACGTGGTCAGTGATGCTGGACATGTTCAGAGTGGATGTACGTGGTCAGTGGTGCTGGTCCCCATCACATGTTGGCGTAAATACTCTGTGTCTCCAGATAGCATGATGCTAGTTGTACTGATGGACATGTTCAGAGTGGATGTACGTGGTCAGTGATGCTGGTCCCCATCACATGTTGGCGTAAATATTTCTGTCTCAGATGGGATGTACGTGGTCAGTGATGCTGGACATGTTCAGAGTGGATGTACGTGGTCAGTGATGCTGGACATGTTCCAGAGTGGATGTACGAGGTCAGCGTGATGCTGGACATGTTCAGAGTGGAAGTACGTGGCCAGTGATGCTGGACATGTTCCAAAATGGATGTACGTGGCCAGTGATGCCTGGACATGTTCAGAGTGGATGTACGAGGTCAGTGATGCTGGACATGTTCAGAGTGGATGTACGTGGTCAGTGATGCTGGACATGTTCAGAGTGGATGTACGTGGTCAGTGATGCTGGACATGTTCAGAGTGGATGTACGTGGCCACTGATGCTGGACATGTTCAGAGTGGATGTACGGAGGTCAGTGATGCTGGGACATGTTCAGAGTGGATGTACGTGGTCAGTGATGCTGGACATGTTCAGGTGGATTACGTGGTCAGTGATGCTGGACACATGTTCAAGTGGATGTACGTGGTCAGTGATGCTGGACATGTTCAGAGTGGATGTACGTGGCCACTGATGCTGGACATGTTCAGAGTGGATGTACGAGGTCAGTGATGCTGGACATGTTCAGAGTGAATGTACGTGGTCAGTGATGCTGGACCCCATCACATGTTGGCGTAAATAATCTGTGTCTCCAGATAGGATGTACGTGGTCAGTGATGCTGGACCCCATCAGATGTTGGCGTAAATAATCTGTGTCTCCAGATAGGATGTACGTGGTCAGTGATGCTGGACCCCATCACATGTTGGCGTAAATATTCTGTGTCTCCAGATAGCATGATGTTAGTTGTACTGATGGACATGTTCAGAGTGGATGTACGTGGTCAGTGATGCTGGACATGTTCAGAGTGGATGTACGTGGTCAGTGGTGCTGGTCCCCATCACATGTTGGCGTAAATACTCTGTGTCTCCAGATAGGATGATGCTAGTTGTATTGATGGACATGTTCAGAGTGGATGTACGAGGTCAGTGATGCTGGACATGTTCAGAATGGATGTACGTGGTCAGTGATGCTGGACATGTTCAGAGTGGATGTACGTGGTCAGTGATGCTGGACATGTTCAGAGTGGAAGTACGTGGTCAGTGGTACTGGTCCCCATCACATGTTGGCGTAAATACTCTGTGTCTCCAGATAGGATGATGCTAGTTGTACTGATGGACATGTTCAGAGTGGATGTACGTGGTCAGTGATGCTGGTCCCCATCACATGTTGGCGTAAATATTCTGTGTCTCCAGATACGATGACGCCATGTCATAACACAGCGAGACGTCAGTCTGGAAGATAAGGTCACTGTGTCATACAGTGTAAACATATAGGAACATTGTTATAAGACTATTATCAGCTAACTCTGTACAGCAACAGCTGATTTAACTCAATACATCACAGTAACGGTGTCAGTGATGCTGGACATGTTCAGAGTGGATGTACGTGGTCAGTGATGCTGGACCCCATCACATGTTGGCGTAAATATTCTGTCTCCAGATAGGATGATGTTAGTTGTACTGATGAACATGTTCAGAGTGGATGTACGTGGTCAGTGATGCTGGACATGTTCAGAGTGGATGTACGTGGCCAGTGATGCTGGACATGTTCAGAGTGGAAGTACGTGGCCAGTGATGCTGGACATGTTCAGAGTGGATGTACGAGGTCAGTGATGCTGGACATGTTCAGAATGGATGTACGTGGTCAGTGATGCTGGACATGTTCAGAGTGGATGTACGTGGTAAGTGATGTTGGACATGTTCAGAGTGGATGTACGTGGTCAGTGATGCTGGACATATTCAGAGTGGATGTACGTGGTCAGTGATGCTGGACATGTTCAGAGTGGATGTACGTGGTCAGTGATGCTGGACATGTTCAGAGTGGATGTACGTGGTCAGTGGTGCTGGACATGTTCAGAGTGGATGTACGTGGCCAGTGATGCTGGTCCCCATCACATGTTGGCGTAAATATTCTGTGTCTCCAGATTGGATGTACGTGGTCAGTGATGCTGGACATGTTCAGAGTGGATGTACGTGGTCAGTGGTGCTGGTCCCCATCACATGTTGGCGTAAATACTCTGTGTCTCCAGATAGCATGATGCTAGTTGTACTGATGGACATGTTCAGAGTGGATGTACGTGGTCAGTGATGCTGGTCCCCATCACATGTTGGCGTAAATATTCTGTGTCTCCAGATAGGATGTACGTGGTCAGTGATGCTGGACATGTTCAGAGTGGATGTACGTGGTCAGTGATGCTGGACATGTTCAGAGTGGATGTACGAGGTCAGTGATGCTGGACATGTTCAGAGTGGAAGTACGTGGCCAGTGATGCTGGACATGTTCAAAGTGGATGTACGTGGCCAGTGATGCTGGACATGTTCAGAGTGGATGTACGAGGTCAGTGATGCTGGACATGTTCAGAGTGGATGTACGTGGTCAGTGATGCTGGACATGTTCAGAGTGGATGTACGTGGTCAGTGATGCTGGACATGTTCAGAGTGGATGTACGTGGCCACTGATGCTGGACATGTTCAGAGTGGATGTACGAGGTCAGTGATGCTGGACATGTTCAGAGTGGATGTACGTGGTCAGTGATGCTGGACATGTTCAGAGTGGATGTACGTGGTCAGTGATGCTGGACATGTTCAGAGTGGATGTACGTGGTCAGTGATGCTGGACATGTTCAGAGTGGATGTACGTGGCCACTGATGCTGGACATGTTCAGAGTGGATGTACGAGGTCAGTGATGCTGGACATGTTCAGAGTGGATGTACGTGGTCAGTGATGCTGGACCCCATCACATGTTGGCGTAAATAATCTGTGTCTCCAGATAGGATGTACGTGGTCAGTGATTCTGGACCCCATCACATGTTGGCGTAAATAATCTGTGTCTCCAGATAGGATGTACGTGGTCAGTGATGCTGGACCCCATCACATGTTGGCGTAAATATTCTGTGTCTCCAGATAGCATGATGTTAGTTGTACTGATGGACATGTTCAGAGTGGATGTACGTGGTCAGTGATGCTGGACATGTTCAGAGTGGATGTACGTGGTCAGTGGTGCTGGTCCCCATCACATGTTGGCGTAAATACTCTGTGTCTCCAGATAGGATGATGCTAGTTGTATTGATGGACATGTTCAGAATGGATGTACGAGGTCAGTGATGCTGGACATGTTCAGAATGGATGTACGTGGTCAGTGATGCTGGACATGTTCAGAGTGGATGTACGTGGTCAGTGATGCTGGACATGTTCAGAGTGGAAGTACGTGGTCAGTGGTACTGGTCCCCATCACATGTTGGCGTAAATACTCTGTGTCTCCAGATAGGATGATGCTAGTTGTACTGATGGACATGTTCAGAGTGGATGTACGTGGTCAGTGATGCTGGTCCCCATCACATGTTGGCGTAAATATTCTGTGTCTCCAGATACGATGACGCCATGTCATAACACAGCGAGACGTCAGCCTGGAAGATAAGGTCACTGTGTCATACATTGTAAACATATAGGAACATTGTTATAAGACTATTATCAGCTAACTCTGTACAGCAACAGCTGATTTAACTCAATACATCACAGTAACGGTGTCAGTGATGCTGGACATGTTCAGAGTGGATGTACGTGGTCAGTGATGCTGGACCCCATCACATGTTGGCGTAAATATTCTGTGTCTCCAGATACGATGACGCCATGTCATAACACAGCGAGACGTCAGCCTGGAAGATAAGGTCACTGTGTCATACATTGTAAACATATAGGAACATTGTTATAAGACTATTATCAGCTAACTCTGTACAGCAACAGCTGATTTAACTCAATACATCACAGTAACGGTGTCAGTGATGATTACTTTGGTCGTTCTGATGTCTACCTGAGAGAGATCATTATCACACAGGTGTCCCAGCTGTCTGATGTGGTTGTAGATCTCCACCACGTTGTCGTACTTCATGCCCTGCACGATGTTGCTGAGGATACAGAACAACGTCGCTGATCGCCGTTCATTTTCACTGTTGGACAAAAAACTTCATCAGTCTCTACTCTAAAATGATTCGAACAACACAAGAAGTTTAAATTGGTTGGTTTCAATATAGAATAATACATAGAATTCTTACAACCAATACTTACTTATTTAACATGAAGTACATAGAAAATGATTTATGAACATTTTGCCAAACAGATAGCGAAACAATTACCCACTTGTTGTGGGATTGTAAGTTTATCCGGTTGTTTTGGAATGATCTCTGCTCATGGATAATGAAATGTTCACATATATGTATCATGAACCTTGGTATAGAATTGATATTGTTTAGTGTAAAGGAAAACATTGTTACAGACAGAATATTTGACTTTATTCTGTTGTTTGCCTAATTTTTCATATACAAATGTAAACATCAGGAATGTAAACCACAGTTTAAAAGATTCTCAAAGGAACATTTTGTCAGATATAAAATAGGAAAAGACATATCCTTAAGCACTTGTACTGTTGATAAATTTCACCAGTCTTGGATCTTGTATCATATAATATTTCCTTCAGGAAAGCAGCAATAGTAAAATGTTCTATTCTTTTGTTTATTTTTCATGTCTAAGACCAAAAATATAATCTGAAGTTTATGCCAGATATTAAAAGGGGCTTGTGTTTGCGTGCGCGTGCGTGCGTGTGTGTCATTTGTACTAAAACCCACAAGTAAAGTGTAAAGTACCGATTACATCAAATATTATGAATGTAAATGCTTTGTAACAGGGGTGAATGAATAAAATGTCTAAAACAAAACAAAAATAATTTGGTGGCACTTCCAAATTTCCGTAATGTATATTTTAGATTAAGAGTTATCTTATACTGCGTATTAATTTGGCCAACTTTTGTCACAAATATATTTTTCAAATATGTTCAACCTGAATATAACTGTTAGTGGATGAGAGTTATCTTCCCCTGTGTTGAGGTCAACTTGATCCAGGAGGTAGAACAGAGAGGAATGATCATCTTTCCGGAAGGTCTTCAGAAGGTACACGTGCACCAGTTGTGAAGATTCACTGCCCTGCGAACCCAAGATTTCAGTATACATTATTTGCCATAAATGGGTAAGTATTTAATGTGCGTAATATTCTATGACAAGTAATGTAGGAGCATGCAACAACGTCCCACCTCCATCTGCCTGTTGATCTTCCGGAGCACGATGTCTGAGTTGAGTGTGTTCTCTGTAGAACAAGACACGATCACCGTTCCCTGGTCCAGGCTGTGTCCTAGAGAAGGCATGTAGCCAGCCAGATTCTGAAATATCAACATTTACATCCACATCAAATCAGTTCTTTCCAGTTGCAGTCTCTAAACGCTTCTCAGAGTATTTCATCTCACCTGGAGCGAGTCTGGCAGGACAATGACAGTGGAAGACTCCTGTTCCTCTGTGAGTTTCCAGAACAGAGACGCCGTGGTGACGGAGGGCCTCAGTTAACAGGTAGCCATTCATGGACAGGTGGGACTGAAGGAGAACAAATGCAAGACTCGCTTCATATGAATAAAACTCGTACATATGTGACATAAAATACAAACATTATTGATTGAGGTAATATGTGTGATGATCAGTTCTCAAGACGTGAGTACATTCGACATAGGTACCAATTGTTGAATATATCTATTGAATATCAAGATCCGGGCAAGATCTTCAGTAACCCATGCTTGTCGTAAGAGGCGACTAACGGGATCGGGTGGTCAGGCTCGCTGGCTTGGTTGACACATGTCATCGGTTCCCAACAGCCAAGATCGATGCTCGTGCTGTTGATCACTGGATTGTCTAGTCCAGACTAGATTAGTTACAAACTGTCGCCATGTAACTGGAATATTGCAGAGTGTGGCGTAAAACTAAACTGACTCACTCACACGTTGTACCTGTACATGGCGCGGGGAGGAGTCGGTATACTTACTGGCATCATCACGGCTAAGATGTCTGTCCGTCCGTTCACCCCATACGGCCCTCGATGCGCCCAGCTGTCAAACACAAAAAGATATAATTAAGGCAAAGGGTTTTCAGAATAAATATTTCCTTAAGGAGTGGCATGTATTCTAAAATCTCATCATGGGACCGAATGCCTCATTTCCCGCTCAAACGATTTTAGGTGTTTTCAGTATCATACCCTTGATTGAGGTGTCACTAAAGTTGGAAATAAACAAAAATAACCACAGAATAACCAGCCTAAATTACAGATTCCATTGGGTGTAAAAGGCACACTATTGGTGAAGATTACAGGAACGGATCACTGAAAATCAATGATGACACCCGGTGTTCGAGCAAGGGTTCAACATATCCTGCCCGTAGTACCCGCCATCGAAACTATTTACATTACGACATACATCCGTTCTTGTTTTCCTCCACGAACTTTTTGATACCCATCAATGAAGCAAAGGTACTGTAAGTCCCCATGGTTCCTAGTATGGAGATCTACCTTCAGTTGTTGGCGATCTATAGCATTTTTAATATTGCATCATCCTCCATAGTTAAAGTATTTTAGATTTAATTACTAGTTTTAAACATATATCTGTGATAGTCTAGTTAGTTATACTGTCCCGTGTCGACAAATATTTTAAATTGATTACCTTGTTTTCATCCCTATATGGCTGTAAT
Organism: Haliotis rubra; assembly: GCF_003918875.1. Lineage (NCBI taxonomy): Eukaryota > Metazoa > Mollusca > Gastropoda > Lepetellida > Haliotidae > Haliotis > Haliotis rubra. The sequence continues at coordinate 42,300 of NW_025766254.1, forward strand.
ATTGCCGATACGGTGTCAAATTTTAACTCACTCATAAACGAAGCGCATGACTCGGGGTGAATGCTAAAACCATTTACAATATAGAACAAACTTTATGGATAACAACTTCTTTTTATCCATAAAGTTTGTTCTATATTGTACTTCCCAACTTCTAAAATGCCACTCAAAGAAGTTAAAACCATTTACATAATGTGACCATGATATCAGTGTACATTGCAAAGAAATTATCAGCCCAGAGGAAATGTTCTTACCTGACTTACGTTCTTTGATGCTGACTTTAACTCTCTGAAAGACAAAAACATACAGTGTCCATATCATGTCTGAGATATATTGATGCAAAGGTGCAGCGTGCCATGAGTTACAAGATTGTGTGTATTGTACAACTGCTGTTCAACTACAGTCCCCGACAGCACAACAAAATACAATGGACTTTCAGTGCTTTGCACTTATGAAAAACAGTTGTCTCTACATTCATTGAGTTATCGCTATATATTCAGCAAGTACAAGTATCATAGTTACTTAATTTGGTGTATAACTGCACATTTACCAACCCTCCTTGTTGACGCCAGTGTCGTGATGTATAACTGATATCTTGTATTCCTGTCACGATATAGCTGGAATATTGCCGGTGTGACTCACTAACTCTGGGATTCCTAACAGAATCAGTGAAACAAACACGCACCTGCATCATCTGAGATACTGATGTGGTCCCCATCTTGAACACCTTCTTTGTTCGTCTTTCTTGTCTAAATTCAGGTAAGGTCAAGGTCGTGTCCCCCATCATCACTGCCTCGTGTAGGGTCGTGTACACGCATGCGTACTGCTCCTGTATCATAAGACAAGGGGTTTTATTGATGGACTAAAATGATGAGATATGGTCACATGCGACAGTACAACAGACATATTTTGTGACATACCTTGGTCTGAATCATATTTCTCCGCTGTTGTCTCATAGAGATTTACAAATCGAACACGTCCACCTTCTGGTCAGCCATCGCCCGGTCCAGCAGGTAGTCCACGGCGATATACGTCCCTGTCCGGCCAATACCTGATAACTGTGGAGGGAAGTGTATTGTGGGATAGAGATGGGATACTGGCACTGTGGAGGGAAGTGTATTGTGGGATAAGGATGGGATACTGGCACTGTAGGAGGAAGTGTATTGTGGGATAAGGATGGGATACTGGCACTGTGGAGGAAGTGTATTGTGGGATAAGGATGGATACTACTGGCACTGTGAAGGGGGAAGTGTATAGAGGGGGATAAGGATGGGATACTGGCACTGTGGAGAAGTGTATTGTGGGATAAGGATGGGATACCGGCACTGTGGAGATGGAAGTGTATTGTGGGATAGGATGGGATACTGGCACTGTGGAGGGAAGTATATAGGGGGATAAGGATGGGATACTGGCACTGTGCAGAAGTGTATTGTGGGATAAGGATGGGATACCAGCACTGTGGAGAGGAAGTGTACTTTTGTGGGATAAGGATGGGATACTGGCACTGTGGAGGAAGTGTATTGTGGGATAGGATGGGATACTGGCACTGTGGAGGGAAGTGTATTGTGGGATAAGGATGGGATACTGGCACTGTGGAGGAAGTGTATAAGGGGATAAGGTTGGATACACAGCACTGTGGAGGAAGTGTATTGTGGGATAAGGATGGGATACTGGCACTGTGGAGGGAAGTGTATTGTGGGATAAGGATGGGATACTGGCACTGTGGAGGGAAGTGTATAGGGGGATAAGGATTGGATACTGGCACTGTGGAGGAAGTGTATTGTGGGATAAGGATGGGATACTGGCACTGTGGAGGGAAGTGTATTGTGGGATAAGGATGGGATACTGGCACTGTGGAGGGAAGTGTATTGTGGGATAAGGATGGGATACTGGCACTGTGGAGGGAAGTGTATTGTGGGATAAGGATTGGATACTGGCACTGTGGAAGGGGAAGTGTATTGTGGGATAGGATTGGATACTGGCACTGTGGAGAGAAGTGTATTGTAGGATAAGGATGGGATACTGGCACTGTGGAGGGAAGTGTATTGTAGGATAAGGATGGGATACTGGCACTGTGGAGGGAAGTGTATTGTAGGGATAAGGATTGGATACTGGCACTGTGGATAGAAGTGTATTGTTGGATAAGGATGGGATACTGGCACCGTGGAGGGAGTGTATTGTAGGATAAGGATGGGATACTGGCACTGTGGAGGGAAGTGTATTGTGGGATAAGGATGGGATACTGGCACTGTGGATAGAAGTGTATATATAGGATAAGGATGGGATACTAGCACACACGTGGAGAGTGTATTGTAGGATAAGGATGGGATACTGGCACTGTGGAGGAAGTGTATTGTGGGATAAGGATGGGATACTGGCACTGTGGATAGAAGTGTATTGTTGGATAAGGATGGGATACTGGCACTGTGGAGGAAGTGTATTGTTGGATAAGGATGGGATACTGGCACTGTGGAGAAGTGTATTGTGGGATAAGGATAGGATACTGGCACTGTGGATAGAAGTGTATAGTTAGGATAAGGATAGGATACTGGCACTGTGGAGGACAAGTGTATATTGTAGGATAAGGATGGGATACTAGCACTGTGGAGGGAAGTGTATTGTCTGGGATAAGGATGGGATACTGGCACTGTGGATAAAAGTGTATTGTTGGATAAGGATAGGATACACTAGCACTGTGGAGGGAAGTGTATTGTTGGATAAGGATGGGATACTGGCACTGTGAAGGAAGTGTATTGTGGGATAAGGATGGAATACTGGCACTGTGGAGGGAGTGTATTGTGGGATAAGGATTGGATACTGGCATTGTGGAGGGAGTGTATTGTGGGATAAGGATTGGATACTGGCATTGTGGAGAAGTGTATTGTGTGGGATAAGGATAGGATACTGGCACTGTGGAGAAGTGTATTGTAGGATAAGGATGGGATACTGGCACTGTGGATAGAAAGTGTATTGTTGGATAAGGATGGGATACTGGCACTGTGGAGGGAAGTGTATTGTTGGATAAGGATGGGATACTGGCACTGTGGAGGAAGTGTATTGTGGGATAAGAATGGGATACTGGCACTGTGGATAGAAGTGTATTGTTGGATAAGGATGGGATACTGGCACTGTGGATAGAAGTGTATTGTTGGATAAGGATAGGATACTGGCACTGTGGAGGGAAGTGTATTGTTGGATAAGGATGGGATACTGGCACTGTGGATAGAAGTGTATTGTTGGATAAGGATGGGATACTGGCACTGTGGAGGGAAGTGTATTGTTGGATAAGGATGGGATACTGGCACTGTGTAGGAAGTGTATTGTGGGATAAGGATGGGATACTGGCACTGTGGAGAGGAAGTGTGTTGTGGGATAAGGATGGGATACTGGCACTGTGGAGAGTGTATTGTAAAGGATAAGGATGGGATACTAGCACTGTGGAGGAAGTGTATTGTGGGATAAGGATGGGATACTGGCACTGTGGAGGAAGTGTATATGGGGGATAAGGATTGGATACCGGCATTGTGGAGAAAGTGTATTGTGGGATAAGGATGGGATACTGGCACTATGGAGGGAAGTGTATTGTGGGATAAGGATGGGATACTGGCACTTTGGAGAGAGTGTATTGTGGGATAAGGATGGGATACTGGCATTGTGGAGGAAGTGTATTGTGGGATAAGGATGGGATACTGGCACTGTGGAGGGAAGTGTATTGTGGGATAGGATGGGATACCATAACACTGTGGAGGAAGTGTATTGTGGGATAAGGAATGGATACTACAGCACTGTGGAGGAAGTGTATTGTGGGATAAGAATGGATACTGGCACTGTGGAGGAAGTGTATTGTGGGATAAGGATGGGATACTGGCACTGTGGAGGAAGTGTATTGTGGGATAAGGATGGGATACTGGCACTGTGGAGGGAAGTGTATTGTGGGATAAGGATTGGATACTGGCACTGTGGAGGAAGTGTATTGTGGGATAAGGAATGGATACCGGCATTGTGGAGGAAGTGTATTGTGGGATAAGGACGCAATACTGGCATTGTGGAGGAAGTGTATTGTGGGATAAGGATGGGATACTGGCACTGTGGATGGAAGTGTACTGCGGGATAAAGATGGGATACCGGCACTGTGAAGGGAAGTGTATTGTGGGATAAGGATTGGATACTGGCACTGTGGAGGGAGTGTATTGTGGGATAAGGATGGGATACCGGCTTTGTGGATGGAAGTGCATTGTGGGATAAGGATGGGATACTAGCACTGTGGAGGGAAGTGTATTGCCGGATAAGGATTGGATACGAGCATTCTGGAAAGAAGCGTATTGTAGCTTCAGTGCAGAGTCGAGATCAAATTCACGTACAAATCTATTTCCCGGCAAGTACACAGAGATTGTACTGATGAATGATTACGTTGAGATATAAACGCACATGTATACTAATGGTGTGTTCCACATACCTGCAGTGCACCATCAAGGGCGTATTGTCAGGGTTCGGTGTCTTTCGTATCCTCCAAACGAACTCCATCAGTGGCGTTTCCTCTGGCGTTCCATGATCTGGCCATTTTGTGTAGTGGAAATGATGAAACACTCTACTCTCGCCAGTCTGTAGAAATACATGCAATTACAAGTGTTACTTTTAGCAATTTTTTTACAAGGATTTCTCTGTATTATGTTACGATTGTGATTCTCTAAATGCTTTATCTTTATATGTACCTCTTTCAATGTGGCTTTGAGTTCCCGGAAGACCCAGTGAGCTCTGTGACTGATGTTGGTGACGGAGATGGTGAGGACGTCCACGTTCAGGTCCGACGTGTCTGACCAGTAGGGGACACACTTCACCTGGTGTCCAATTGTACATTCATAGTAGTGGAATGATAAGAAATGGAATGTCTGGTTCTACTGTAAATCTTCAGATGACAATATGAAGCTCATGCAAAAAAGAAATGCGAAGACGATGTTTTAATGACGAATACTTCACTAAACGAAGACCCAGGGACCTTTTAGTGACGGGTGATAGAGTCTCTTTTGGGTGGTATATTAAGATACCCTTGATAACAGCAGATAATTCCCACCCCTCCATCTACCACAGTCATAGCAATATCTACCTACATAGAACATGGAACATTGCGCATGGCACATGGAACTGCATCTACCTTTCCTGCCTCTGTCAGGTTCGTCAGCATCACGATTCTTGTCAAGTTCTTCTCGTAGATCATTCTCCAGAAGTCACCTACCGTTTTCCTGTTTGGTGCTGGCGAACACAGAAGTACGATTCTGATTGGTGACATTGGTATGTTCACTTTTCATATTGTTAAAAACAAGAGTATAGAAAACAGTAAATTCTGTAATAGTATTTTACCAACGATTCTGAAGATAATAGCATGTAATCTGACCTTGTGCTGCAATATAAGCTTGATCCATTGTGAATCCCTGAAATATGAAATATGACCACTGAGGACGAAGCATATATACTGAGGGAAAAAAATAAGGGATCACATGAAAGCACAAGTGTTCCCTTATTTCTTTCAGGTTTCTTCACAAGCTATGTGATGCAAAGCTTGTGAAGAAACCTGGAAAAAAATAAGGGAACACTTGTGCTTTCATGTGATCCCTTATTTGTTCCCTCAGTATATCTACAGGTCATGAAATCTTCCGACTGCAGGGTTCATTTTCTCTCTGCCAGCCTGTTAGGATATTGTATGTTCTATAAGCCCATTAACACACTCTGTCATGGCTGCAGGTATTTTGTCTGCTTTTGTGTGTTTCCAAAACATTTAAACAGGTAAATTAATTTGCATGCCGCTGTCAACAGCATTCCGATGTATCGTCGGGTGTCAGACTACTGTGGGAATAACACCCAGGTGAAACCAAACTACGAAAATAGACAGGTGCTGCCTAATCCAGATACAAGATCAGGGATTCTAACATGAAGTGTTAGGACTTGGGTGTCCTGGGTGGAAGGTGCTTCAGACAGGGAATGACGGATGCTTCTGGTAAGGCAGGATCTACGGGATCTGCTTACTCTTTTCGAGAACACCTGCTGCCATCACTGACTTTCAGCGTCCATTCGTGTGATATCAACAGCTGTAACCCTAAACCTCAGGTGGAAGATATTTCTGAGGATAGTCAAGACATGGTATATCTTTGCACTGGTGTTTTAACTTTGAACAGCAAATTCACAGAGACAGGTGACTGATAGTATGAAGTAGAGATTGGAGGAAATATTCTTTTTCAGTCAATGGAGTACACTTCTCTGCGGATTGGATGCCCCGTGACCAATGTTTGTAGTTAACCGTTTGGCAGCGATCTTAGGGCTCATACATCCACTGGCACAGTACTGACTCTCCTGAATCTGCAAACCCTGTCAGCTACATTCTCACTGAGGATTGTAAACCCTGTTAGGCTACCCATTCCTCATTGAGGACTTGTAAACCCTGTTAGCTACATTCTCATTGAGGACTTGTAAACCCTGTCAGCTACATTCTCACTGAGGACTTGTAAACCCTGTTGGCTACATTCTCATTGAGGACTTGTAAACCCTGTTAGCTACATTCTCATTGAGGACTTGTAAACCCTGTTAGCTACATTCTCATTGAGGGACTTGTAAACCCTGTTAGCTACGCATTCTTATTGAGGACTTGTAAACCCTGTTAGCTACATTCTCATTGAGGACTTGTAAACCCTGTTAGCTACATTCTCATTGAGGACTTGTAAAACCCTGTTGGCTACATTCTCATTGAGGACTTGTAAACCCCTGTTAGCTACATTCTCATTGAGGACTTGTAAACCCTGTTAGCTACATTCTCATTGAGGACTTGTAAACCCCTGTTAGCTACATTCTCATTGAGGACTTGTAAACCCTGTTAGCTACATTCTTATTGAGGGACTTGTAAAACCCTGTTAAGCTACATTCTCATTGAAGACTTGTAAACCCTGTTAGCTACATTCTCATTGAGGGACTTGTAAACTAAACCCTGTTGGCTACATTCTTATTGAGGACTTGTAAAGCCCTGTTAGCTACATTCTCATTGAGGACTTGTAAACCCTGTTAGCTACATTCTCATTGAGGACTTGTAAACCCTGTTGGCTACATTCTCATTGAGGACTTGTAAAACCCTGTTAGCTACATTCTCATTGAGGACTTGTAAACCCTGTTGGCTACATTCTCATTGAGGACTTGTAAACCCTGTTAGCTACATTCTCATTCAGGACTTGTAAACCCTGTTAGCTACATTCTTATTGAGGACTTGTAAACCCTGTTAGCTACATTCTCGTTGAGGACTTGTAAACCCTGTTAGCTACATTCTCATTGAGGACTTGTAAACCCTGTTAGCTACATTCTCATTGAGGACTTGTAAACCCTGTCAGCTACATTCTCATTGAGGACTTGTAAACCCTGTTAGCTACATTCTCATTGAGGACTTGCAAACCCTGTTAGCTACATTCTCATTGAGGACTTGTAAACCCTGTCAGCTACATTCTCACTGAGGACTTGTAAACCCTGTTGGCTACATTCTCATTGAGGACTTGTAAACCCTGTTAGCTACATTCTCATTGAGGACTTGTAAACCCTGTTAGCTACATTCTCATTGAGGACTTGTAAAACCCTGTTAGCTACATTCTTATTGAGGACTTGTAAACCCTGTTAGCTACATTCTCATTGAGGACTTGTAAACCCTGTTAGCTACATTCTCATTGAGGACTTGTAAACCCTGTTGGCTACATTCTCATTGAGGACTTGTAAACCCTGTTAGCTACATTCTCATTGAGGACTTGTAAACCCTGTTAGCTACATTCTCATTGAGGACTTGTAAACCCTGTTAGCTACATTCTCATTGAGGACTTGTAAACCCTGTTAGCTACATTCTTATTGAGGACTTGTAAACCCTGTTAGCTACATTCTCATTGAAGACTTGTAAACCCTGTTAGCTACATTCTCATTGAGGACATAAACCCTGTTAGCTACATTCTTATTGAGGACTTGCTAAGCCCTGTTAGCTACATTCTCATTGAGGACTTGTAAAACCCTGTTAGCTACATTTCTCATTGAGGACTTGTAAACCCTGTTGGCTACATTCTCATTGAGGACTTGTAAACCCTGTTAGCTACATTCTCATTGAGGGACTTGTAAACCCTGTTGGCTACATTCTCATTGAGGACTTGTAAACCCTGTTAGCTACATTCTCATTCAGGACTTGTAAACCCTGTTAGCTACATTCTTATTGAGGACTTGTAAACCCTGTTAGCTACATTCTCGTTGAGGACTTGTAAACCCTGTTAGCTACATTCTCATTGAGGGACTTGTAAAGCCCTGTTAGCTACATTCTCATTGAGGGACTTGTAAAACCCTGTCAGCTACATTCTCATTGAGGACTTGTAAGCCCTGTTGCTTCATTCTCATTGAGGACTTGCAAACCCTGTTAGCTACATTCTCATTGAGGGACTTGTAAACCCTGTTAGCTACATTCTCATTGAGGGACTTGTAAACCCTGTTAGCTACATTCTCATTGAGGACTTGTAAGCCCTGTTAGCTACATTCTTATTGAGGGACTTATGAAACCCTGTTAGCTACATTCCCATTGAGGACTTGTAAACCCTGTTGGCTACATTCTCATTGAGGACTTGTAAACCCTGTTGGCTACATTCTCATTGAGGGACTTGTAAACCCTATTAGCTACATTCTCATTGAGGGGACATGTAAACCCTGTTGGCTACATTCTCATTGACGGGGACTTGTAAGCCCTGTTAGCTACATTCTCTCATTGAGGGACTTGTAAACCGTGTTAGCTACATTCTCATTGAGGGACTTGTAAAGCCCTGTTGGCTACATTCTTATTGAGGGGACTTGTAAACCCTGTCGGCTACATTCTCATTGAGGACTTGTAAGCCCTGTCAGCTACATTCTCACCTGAGGGACTTGTAAGCCCTGTTAGCTATGCTCGTTGAGGACGAGTGGATATTATATACATTGTCTGTGATGTTGGTGGTTAGATGCTCTGGGGGTAGTATTGCCGGAATCTGTTCTTGCCGCTGTTCTCCTCACGTTGAGAATCTTCATACGTGTGTGTAAACCCGGATATCAACCTCTAGAAAAAATAGTTATAATCCGCGTTCAATTTCTGACAAAACAAACGTGTCCTACCTTATGCTATGGCAGCATCTTTTCAGCCTAACTTGATGTGCGCTTTATAAATAATAGATGACAGAAATGTACCATGTCCCTACCTTATGCTGTGGCAGCATCTTTTCTACCCTAACTTGATATTGACTTTTCAAATAATGGATGACAAGGAAATGTACCATGTATTCCTGTTCGAATCCTCCTTCAATAGCCTGGAGTTCTGTGATTCTGTCCCCAGCTTGTCGACAGCCACCTCCGTCACTGTGACCGGAGTCTTCATGTTGTAGTAGGAGCTTCTGTCTGCCCCCTCCTCCTCTCCTCCTCATCCTCCTCTGTCTCTGTTCCCGGGATGCTGAAGGACAACATACATTCACTCTAAACACGCCTACCACTGTCAGCAAGTCGTCATGGTATTATCTGGGATCATTACTTATCTTGATGAGAGCCGGGGCACTACCGTTCAGAAACCTACGGCAGGATACCCTCACCTATTGCCTTGTATCATCACTGGCTTCATGTCACAAACATGGTCAGACTCTCACAGTAGTGTCTGATTGTTGTTCTGTGTGTTTTACTTACCCTCTATCTGGTTTCCTTCTGGTCCCATAGCTGTTATGTCCTCGTAGATCGAGTTCCCCTTGTTGGTACTGTTGGCTTTGTGTTTTCTCCTTCAGGTGAATACAAGAAGTATCAGCTTTTGGTCACACAGATTTGATGATATTCTGCTTTAATGCTTTATTATAGGTGTACACTATATTACCCAGGCTTGGGAGTTGGTCCTAGCTATTTGGTGCTACAATAAACACGATATGTTCAGTAACATCGTGAACTTGTTAGTTATACAGGTACCTGTACATTTGTATAAAACCTACCTGTAAACCACAACAGCTACAACAGCCAGCACAACCACGGCCACAGCTACCACACCACCAACGATACCCCCAGTCATACCACTGTTAGACTGAGGAGATGAAACACTCCCTGAAATAACAGAGACTGGCGTTCCCAGGTGAGGGATCTGTTATACAATGACCAGTATCAGCATCATGCAAGTCATAAGTCAAATAATTCATTGGAATAGAATGTCTGATGACGCCCATGAAGAAGGCATAGATCTGCTGCAACTGTCACAATTTGTCCATAAACATTCCCAGTGTCTGTTTACGGTATTTGTCAACGCATTCATGTTGACATGCATGTGGTATGACATACGCCACTTGACACTCACTGTGTATACAATCTTCTCCCGTCCACCCTGGCTGACATCCGTTCTCACAGACACCTGTATCCCGGGGACAGGTGGCATTCCGTCCCCCACACATCCGGGCACTGCAGTTACCCACACATCCGGCACCGTACTCTACATCGGGGACATACACACCCTGTTGAAATATGAATTTAAGTCGTCAGTTACAGAAAATATAGAGAGACAAAGGGTGACAGTATGTGTTGTCCCGGTAATTAACTGAACTAATATGAGTGCCTATTGTAGCGATGAATGAAAGCAAATCACAACTAAAGGCGGAATCAACAAGACAGAAAGTAATAACGGTACAAAACAGGAAAGGCTGACTACGTGTGTGGCCCTACAGCGTGCGGCTCGTGGAACTGGGTGTGTAGGACAGTTTTACAGACATAAAAGTTCTTGCTTAGAATGTTTCTTTCAACACTCTCATTAGTTCTGGTATTGATACTGTCAATGATATTTCATGACCGCTATTTTTAAGGAAGTGTATTACTGACCAAAAGCAACTTAGAATTCATAGTATTTTTGGTGTCACATATTTAATGCTTTACCGAATTAGTCGGGTAAATCCATTTTTGAATTTGTAGAGGGATTTCCTTTGGGTTGTTATGTATGGGGTGATACAGACGTATGAATATAGAATGTTTATAGAATACATTAGTTTATTAACGATCATGTGCGTATGGACGTTTTGCAATAGAAAGCTTTGTGCTAAGTAATTCAAGACGAAGTACAATCTCGACATGCCTTAGCTTTAGTTGGATAAAGAAAATACTCAGTTCTCACCTGTAGTACAATCGACACCCTTCCATCCGGGGATGCAGCCTCCGTCACACAGCCCAGTCACGTGATTACATATTGACGAGGAGCGTGTCACTACAATGTCTGTCGGAGCAGTTTTATCACAGTCCTCTCCATGCGTGTCCAACGCATTCTATAAACAAACATACTGGTTCTAATTTCCAGAATAAAATCACGTTGTGGTGTATTTTAGATGGTCAAAATTAAAGCCAAGAAAACAGCTGTTTTGGGAAGTGGGTGTTGGTAGAGATTTCTATTTAGACAGCAGCATACATCCATAGGAGTCCTTTCCTTTTGTTCAGTCTGTACTTTGCAAAGAAAGTGTAATCCCAAATGTACATATGTTACATTTGACCACTTTCTAAATGGCATTGTGTATTTCACAATTTTTAGCTTCGTCAGTTTGAAGCCTATCATTATTTTTCCCCTCCTGGTTGATAGGCCTCTGGATGTTCTACTATCCTTATACGACAGGATGTTATTCACTGTCTGTTACACTTAACACTAATCTCAAGCTGTTGCAGTGCGACTTACTCTGGGTGTAGCATTTACATTATGCTCTCTATATATTCCGCCTTCAATCGACACTTCAGCAGACTGATCTCCAATCACTCCATGATCAACTCCCAAAGCCCTGTGTTATTATGGGTGACCTTAACGGTCACAACCCCTC